>NC_032014.1:2823299-2862922 GCF_001865875.1 Lupinus angustifolius | reverse complement strand
CCCTCCATTTAATTGAAATAAATATAAAAACAGTTCCCTATATTTTATATAGCGAAGCGTATGGGACACATGACTAAATATTATCCATTTATTGCTAACGGGCACACTTAATGCAGTGACGCACCCTCGCAAAAGATAGGTATGAAATAAAACTCCACATATGTGCTCAAACTATTAAGTATATTCATCAAAGACGGTCCTTTGTTAACCCTAGGTTATCGGACAAAAAACGATAATTATACTTGCATGAAATGCCATAAATTCTTACCTTCACTTTACCCTTGCTAGTTCCAACAGCAATGTATGTACCACGTTGAGCCCATTCAACTGAACAAACATAGTCACCAATCCCCAGATCACATAATGTAGTCACCTGCAAGTAGCACAATAAAATAATCAGACTCACAAGACAATAGTTTTTCAATTTCCCTAGCTGACACCAGCTATGTCGCAATCATGTTGGCAAATAATAACCCACAAAAAAATTGAAATCATGAAATCGAGCTACCTGCGACTGCAAGTAGCAATGTACCATGTCAAAATGTAATCAACAACGCAGAAAACAATTTTTTTTTATAATTTTCCTAACTGTAGATCACCTATGTCACAATCTAATCAGCAAATGGCGTGCCTAAAAAAACTAATATGGAGTCATGAAATTGAGCATTCCCAAATAATATGGAAAAAAAGAGGGAAAAAAAGGTTTGAACTTTGAATCAAAGTATCAAACCATAACTCACCTTGCCGCTAGAAGCATTCCATAAATAAACACAGCTTCCCAGACCTACAGCCAAGACATCATGGGAAGACCAATCCACAAGATTAAGATAAAAATCATCTTCCAAAGCAGGTGCATCCAGAACCTAGTACAACACAAAACAGTTTACAACATTATAATCTCCATCTCCATAAATTTACATAAAAACCCAAAACCCAAATTCCAATCTACACTATTAAAAGACTGAATTTTTTTTATAAATAAAAAAACCCAACCTTGAAAGGCGATTTGGGAACCTCTCTGTTAGGCTTAACAACAGGGGTATAACTGTAATTAGTGTCATGACGCAGATCATGATCATTGACGAGAAAGGGTGAGAGGGTATGCATGTTCTGGCGAGTCTCCGTTTTGTAACGGAAAATATTACCGGCGGTCCGTTTATCAGGTGTAACGGGAGCATTGGGTCCAAATAACGCCGTACGGAGAAGGGAGTTATAAGCGGTGGAAGTTTCTTTTAGAGATGTTGGTATATCGAAAAGGGAAAATTTGGAAGTGGATCTACAAGGTATGAACCTATCGGAACATAAAGATTTGGAAGGTGAAGTGTAGTGATCGGAGTTGAGTAAACGCTTCAAACGGTTGGAAGAAGAAGAAGAAGGAAGAAGATGATTATTATGAGATGAATCTTTGTCCATGGAAAATGGTGGTGATGATGATTATGATAATGCAGAAGATGAAACCCTTTTCAGCTTTTCCTTCGTTACCTATTTCGCTCCAAACTTTACACTTTTGCCGGGAAAATAAAAAACACACCTTTCCTTGTTTTTTTGTTTGTTTACTATGCATATATATAAACTCTGTATATATTAAAAATACTTGTCAATGTTAATGGGGAATAAAGAAGGATAGATGAGGTGAAAAGGTAAGAATTAGCCGGCAGCACATCTGTTGTCTCATACTTTGTGTCACTATATGTGTCATGTGTTTATAATTGGTCAGAAAAATATATAATAATTAAATTTTAACTTAAATATATTTTTTATGACCAATCACAAACTCATGGCACACGGAGTAGCACAAAATGTGAGACAGCAGATGTGTACCCGAGTTAGACTCGGGCATGGAAAATGCACTAACAAACCAAAAGATAATGTCATTTGTGACTCATAGTTTTCATTGAAATTATAATTTTAACCTTAAAAATACACAACAAAATATAATTTGTTTCTCCCTTAATAGAGAGGAGTCTTACTCAAAAGAGTTAGACTCCTCTCCATTAATTAATGGATAGGCAAGTTATGAGAAAATGCACTAACAAACCAAAAGATAATGTCATTTATGACCCATAGTTTTCATTGAAATTACAATTTTAACTTTAAAGATATACTACAAAATATAATTTGTCTCTCCCTTAATGGAGAGATGAGTCTTAGTCAAAAGAGTTAGACTCCTCTCCATTAATGGATATGCAATTTATTAAAAAATGCACTAATAAACCAAAAGATAATGTTATTTATAAAAGGTAAGGGGTAAAAGTCTTCAATTCATCACGATGTTATTCATTCCATTTTGTATTTCCCAACAAATATGATGTATTTATATATTGTATGTAATTATTCGATTATTGTAAGTAATTGTTCTATTATAGGTAATCAAAAACTTATTATTGTAAATTCTGAGGTTCGAAATTTCTTATATAACTCAAGTGATGTAATAAAAGTTATTTCAACTATTTTATTGATGAAGATGGAGAAAAGTGATGAGAATGAATGTGAAAGAGTGGGTTGAGTGGTTGACTCTTAGGTTATTTGTATGTAATGAAATTTATCATATATTAAAATTATATATTTCACTTTACATTTTTGTTGTCATTAATTAAAGTTTTCTTTTGTTTCCTTTAACATAGATATAATATACAAGTTTCAATATAATATTTTTAATATAAAATATAAATTAATACATTACATTTAAATAATAATAAAAAAGTAAAGAAAGGACAGAAATTAAATAACTCATTTGTAACATTCTTAATATATATTTTCTATAATTATATTTTATTTTCTAATAGTTATTCTTGATGATAAGATTGTTTATCTTGTTACATATAGTATATGAATTCAAACCCTCAAAAACGTTTTATTCGCGTTTACGATTGTAAAACTAAATACATCTACATTCTCATACCTCATTATGTGTTAATCTTATACATTGATCATCGTTAATTCTATTTGATTTTATATTAGAGAAAGTGTCAAATATTATTGTTTTGTAAATTGAAAAACATCACTTGATGACCATGTTGTTTCCATGAGTTAGAGAAATTATTGCATGTTGTACACCAATAATCTCAATAATATCTTCATTGTTTGTTTTTTTATGTACTAACAAAGGTATCTTTTAATGTGTTTTGGGTAAATAACTATTCTCTTTTGGGACATGTGATTGTCCCTCTCAATAAGTGTCGCTTACATGAATCGAACACTTGAACTTATAACTTATATTCTCATTGTTGACAATACTTTAACTTTATAGAAATTAAAAATGATTTATTTATGTATTATGAATGTAAATATTTATATAAATTAAGTATATCATCTATCATTATTCATATATAATTATTAACTCATAATCCATGTGACGATGGATGATGCAAGCACGCAAAAACTCTTATATTCATGAGGATAAAAAACTGTATACTCACCTATATGAGTTTTACATATTGTATTATATCATTTATCATTCATATTTATTTATCATCAAATTTAAAAAAATATAATACATAAAATGAATTATAAATAATGAATAATATAATGATTATGTATAAGTTAATCAGATTAACAATTATAGATGGGTGGATATATTTTTTCTTTATAATTAGATGAGTATAATTCAAATCTATGTGCAATTCAGATAAATGAATGCATCCCCTGCCATTTGTCTTCTGGTGGGCAACACAAAAATGAAGATAGTATCCCGCATTGACTATTTAATAATAGTTATTATATTATTTCTCGTTCATTTAGATTACCTTTTTGAAAAGTGAATGATAAATAAATATGAGTGATACAACGAATAAATATATAAAATTCATACACTGTGAGTATATTAATTATTAAGTTGTAGTTGTTGTGACTTCTAAGAAACAATATAATATTTATGTGCTATTATTATAAAAAGTATAATATGTATATAAAATATATACAATAGATATTACATTGATAATATATAATACTCTTATGTTGTAAATGTATATATCTTTTTTATTGTAAATATAGATTAATATATAATTTGTTATTCCTTTGCACCACTTATATTTAAAAATCAAAGTTTAAAATTCAATTATGATTAAACAAGAATGATGTGTGTATACATCTTTTATATTTAACAAATTTAACTTTTAATTTACTACTATGTTCTTACTGTATTAAATTAAGAGTGTTATATCTATGTACTAATATTGTAAATATTTATTATCATTCATTTGTATTACCTTTATTTAATAGTTAATTTAAAAAATAAATGACAAATAATACAGTGACAGTATAAAAAACTCTTACATTATTAATGTTAATATTTTTCTCTCTTAAATTAAAGGTTAGTTTTTTGTCCACATATTAATAGGGTGGGGAATTTTTATATAAGATGTTCATCTTACTTTTTTACAAGAAGATGTAGGAAAAGAAGCAATGAACTCATTTATGATATGATAAAAATAAAGATAAAAAATTTGAGAGAAAACAAATGTATACATGACAATGTTTAATTATCATTAACTATTTAAAAATAATCCAAATAAATGATATATAATATATTTATTGTGTATAAATTTTTACAATAATAATATATAAATATTACACTCTAGATTTAAATACAAAATATGGGATTTACATGTACTGATACCACCAAGATTTTAATTATTATATAATTATGATACATAGTTACATAACTTTTATTCTTGTTTGAGTCTTTAAAGTTTTAATAGGAATTGTTTTAAAGTAGTAATTAATAGGGGCATCTCCATTAAACCTACGATGGAAAATCTAATATATCTTCTTTATTTTCAAGATTGTAAATCCCCTTCAAAAGATTGCAAATTAAAATGTGTTTATGTTTTGGTTCAGGATGTGTTGTCTTACTTGTGACTCTTCACTCTTTTTGTACTCATGTAACAATGGAACTCCCCAATGGTCGGAGGCTCTCGAATTGTAGTCTGGTCCTATACTTGAGAATCAACTTTAAGATATTCCAATTCATTTGAGTTATATAAACTAGAGAGAAAATTTACTTAAATTAATACTAAAAAAATATACACAATTGGTTATGAGTTTCAATTTATGATGACCGAGTACTACTATAAATTCATTTGATCTTTGATGGAATTAGATCGAGTGACTTCAACCATTGATTGAATATTGTTATCTCTGAGACGGGTGATGGTCAAATAAAATTCTTTTCAAAATGATAATTCATATTATATTATTACTAAATAACTACAATGAATTTAAAGTTCAGTTTATTATTGTCATTATGTTAATTAGTTTTGGATCTGAATAACGCATACACGAGCCATAGTTGGCGTTGAAAGAAAAAACATTATCAACCGTAATTTTTATTTTCATACTAAAAAACTAATGCAAAGTTTCAGCTACATATATATGATCCACATTTCAAATAGATGAAACATGAGCTTTACTAGGTACGTTTGAGCTTATCAAACTACCAGAAAGAAATCTAAACATTAGTTTATCCATAAGAACCTGCTACACTTGTGGAAAATCCATTTGCAACAGATACCATCACTTTACTTAAGTATAAGGATGACTATAGGATCAAGAAAAGAAGATAATAAAGAAACAATACAGTGGAGGTGGATGATATAATATCTTTATACTAACAGTGCATAGATATTGAGCTTCGGATTCTTGTTTCAGTGGAAGTTGACATTGGCTGAATAAGTTAATCCGATGTTCCAATTAGAAGGAGCAACATTCCAAGCATAAATAGTTTGCTTGTTAGTGTATGAAGTAATCCTGAAAGAAAGAGTTTGGCCACCAAGAGTTGCAAATGCTTGATAAGATGCACCCCAATTATGGCTCATTTTAATCCAATTTGTTCTACTTCCTTTAACCAACATGCTTGATATATCTCCTCCTCCTCCTACATTCATAACATACACCAATAGCCAGTACCCATTTCCTTGCAATGAAAATCTTATCCCTCCTTTCCTCCCACATGGCACTCTGATACAAATTAAAATTAACACATACATCAGTAGTATTTGATCATTCAAGATAGATATGGATAATTTAGGTTTAGTATATAAGTTTTTACTCCCTTGAAAATTGTACTTTTATTTTATTTTAATTCGAACACAAACTAAAAGTTTCCTTGTTACTATAAATTTTGAAAGGGAAAAAAATATATACCCCACATTGTAAAAGTTTTTTACACTGTCACTACATCATCCACCATTGTTTTGTTTTTTAGTTATTATTGACTTCTAAATAAAAGTATTACAAATGAATGGTGGATGATGTCCTGACTGTACATAAATCTTTACACTGTCAGTGCACATATTTTACACTCATTTTGAAATATATTAGAAGAATGGATGTAAGTAGTTATTTAAGTGATTAAGTGTATAATACTCGCGTAGATCACAGCAATTATTCGAAGGGTTGGTGGCGTCAATGATATTATAGACATCGTCACTTAATTGAGGGCACAAAATTATTTTCAAACGTTTTAAATTTTAAAGACATGAAAGAAAGTTCTAACAAACCAACTAGAATTAAACTAATATATAGTTTGTCACCCGCAATACATTAGTTTAATGTTGTAAGGTTGTACTGAAGTGACCAGAAAAGTCAAATAATTGATTTATAAGAATAACATTTATTTGAAGAGACAATCACTCATTTTTAAATGGATTAGTTGTTACTCATAGGATAAGAAATACCATTAATTATACAACAAAAAAACCAATACTTTATCAATTTACATTACCTACACTCTAAGCAATTTTCCAAATACACCATTATCAACTTCATGCCTTACACTTTATCATATAATCATAGGATAGCGTAGTTTAGAAAACTTTATCTTCATTATCACACCACACGTATAATAAAAGCAAACTATATAATATAAATAAAACTTACATTAATTATTAGACCTTACATTATGTACTGGGACTCAACTTGTATCATTTACTTGAAGGATTTAAATTTAAAGGACCATTTGGTCTTCAAAGAAGCATGATTAGTTAACAATTTATAAAATGTTGTGTAAAAGTATGATGTTATTGAAAATACTCAATATAATTATAGGACAAGTTTTTATTAATTACCTGCGGTACATAACAGGGACTATGCCTGCTTTCCACTGAGCAAATTTCATGAAGACGGGTTTGGACATGTCAAAATGTGCTCGTGGAGGGTTGCACCACCCACCATTATCTGAAGCCTCAGACCAATTAGGAGGACAAAGGTTGGTGGCAGTGACTGTGACAAAGGGCACATTTCTATAGCATGCACCGGATTGGTAACATTTTATCTGGTAACATGTCCCGCATGAATATCCATTGTTGAACAACGTTGAGCTCAATGCTACTGTATCTGTCCCGTAACCATTCTGAAACAAATTTCCATATCCACATGCTCCTCCTTTATTACAAATCCCAAAAAAAATGTCAAGTTAGTTAACGCAAATGCAAAGTATAACAATGGTTTAGTTAAATTAAGATGTTTTGCCGATGATACTAGTAGGAAACCAAAAAAATTAAGACGCTTCATAAAAATATTAATAACACTGGTAGGTAGCACTTTCATAAAACAGAAAATAACAGTAACAAAACTTGGACAAAAATCAATTGTCCTATTTCTATCCTAATTTAATGTCCCAGTCAAAGAAGAAAGTGACACTAAATTAAAAATAATTTTTTTATAAAAAAAATATTATTTTTACTTTATTTGAATGAATCTGATTAACCTGTTAATAAGGATATGAGTTTAGCTATAAAATGGGTAAGTAATAATGGGTAACAATGTACCTAACATGAGTTTAGCTATAAAATGGGTAAGTAATAATGTAACTACCATGATTTGATAAAATAATACATGTACTCTTATTATTTGTTTATTTTTTAAGAGTATAATATTTATATACTGTTAATGTCAATTAAATATAAATGATAATTAATATAATGACAATGTAAAAATTCTTATTATATATATATATATTATTTGTATTACTTTGATTTAATGATTAAGTTAAGATTTAGCTGGATTAGTTGATGTATAACATACCCATAGTCGCAGAAGCAGTCTCATCACCATAAAATGTGGCGTGAGCAAGAGCCCATGGACTAGGTCGAAATATTTGCACTGCTGTTGCTGGCTCTCCCATGAACATGAACACGCATGTAAAAGAAATTAACAAGAAGCTACAAAATTGAAAAATGGAGGCCATGGCTAAGCTTAGGTAGGTGCTAGGTATTCTTACTGTAGAAGAAGGAATGAAGTATTCGATGATCATTGATAAATACATGCATACCTTATATACTAAGTCCAATTCCTATTAGTACGTCGCTAATTGTACGAAGTTGCCTTAGTGATCCCCACGAAGATAGTTTTCTAAGCTCTATTTAAAGTCAACAATATATTAATATCATTAATGTTTTGTTTTTTTGCGCCTCAACAATGTAAACAACGTATTTGTTAATGAAGGGGGATTGATCCATAACATCCATAAGCCATGAAAAATAAATAAAGAAGATGATAGGGAATGTATATTAGATCACTCCTTAATTTTCATGAGTCAAAAAACGTGCGGACATGTTGCATAGGATTTTGTACTTCATCCACCGACCAGCCATTAAAAACTTCATTCAAAATTGCACTACCAATAATCCCTTAAGTTGTTACTGAATAAAATAAAATATTCAATAGGTGACTTTCCTATTCTATGTAATACAATAATCCCTTAAGTTGTTACTAAATAAAATAAAATATTCAATAGGTGACTTTCCTATTCTATGTAATACCAACCAGAAACAATTAATTCATTGAAATAATATTAAATTAAATTTCATTAAAAACAAGTTATCAGACAATTTTTGTAATGAGATGACTGATTCTCATTAGTGGCAAATGACATAATATAAAATAATATGTACATAAGATTTTTGTTGTTTTATGTTATCCCCTAAGTCAACATTTCCAATAAAATAATAGTAAATAACACTTCAACCTTATACAAACTTCCAGTACCTGAGTTTTTTTTTTATAATATTTAAATTATGTGTTTGCATATTTTAGACTGTCATTTGGCTTTCGATCCAAGTTTTATATTTAAGTGAACGTACAGTAATTAAAATTCATCTTGAAAGTAGCTCAGCTGAAATAAATTTTTCATTGTATTCTAATTATTTCACTAGCGATTCCTTTTCCTTATTGATGTTTCAGGGAATAGGATTTTTTTCCATTTCTTTAGGGATGCAAATGTGTTGTTCCACTAGTTGTATCACCGCATGTATCACAAGTTGTGATTAGTCATAAAAATAATTAATTTTAATTTTTAAATTTAATTACATTTTTTTTAACCAATCACAAAAACTAATGAAACATGCAGTGACATAACTTGTAGTACATTAAAGTGAGAGGCATGAACAATTTTGCATAAGCATCCCAACAAAACTGTTTAATTTGAGGTTGAATATAAAATGGAAAGTGTTAAGAGTCCACTCATCTATTCCACTGGACAATCCTGTGTATGCTATACAAAGCTCATACTAATTACAACTTACAAGTATGATAGTGACACATAATAGAGTAGAAATCACACCAATGGTGTGTAACAGCTAGAATAATGATTTCATGGCCTTTAGCTAGGTTAGACCATGACATTTTCCTGACTTCATAAATTAGTCACTTCCACATAGCTTCCACCCATGATGATCTCATATAATTGTTGGGACAATGAGTACGGCACAAGCATGCCTGCATGTATGACATAATAATATTATGAGAATAAGGATTTGGCACTAGGCATGTCACGGAATTAATATTATAGGTTGCAAAAATCAATCCCAACTTCAGAATTACTCCAAATATGAAGAAACCATCACCTCACCTAATAGGATTAAGGCTTGGTTTTTATTGTTGATATTTTAAGACACCATCATTTTGACAAGTATTACTTATCAAGCAAATGTTGTGAGTGAGATGTGGGAAATCTTATAAAAGCACCAGTGACCAGTGTTTATAAATGTCAGATTCACAACAAGTAATCATGTGACCAGTGTTCTGAAACCAAAACATTTGAGGTATGCTTGGTAGGAGTGAAAATTAACACATGCCCCCATTTTCATTGTCAACCCTAACAAACACACAATTTACCACTAGTCTTAAATTGAAATATAGGCAATAATGAATTGATGAATTACAAAAGTAAAGTTAATTAATTACATGAAAAGAAAGGGCATGATACCACCACTATGTTCATTTTTTTCAGTATTACAATCTATGAAAGCTTTCACTTGCAAATTCTTTAACAGGAGAAAAAAAAGCTTGGACTTTTCATATGCCAAAAATATATGCTACAACAGATTTAGCTGAGATATTCTAGAGTATAAAAGAAACGTACCTCCACTTAGGCATTACTTCCTTCTGGTAATGTAATCAATCTTGTGGATGAATCATACACCAACGCAGTACCACAGCTGAGGCAACATATTATTTTGGATTGTTAAACTAATGATCTACCATAAATCATATCAGTATAGTGATACGAATATGAAATGATACGGATGGTAGGGCTAGGATATTGGAGTAGTAGTTTTATACTTACTTTTCACATTTGACATTGTTGGTGGAACTTCCACTTGAAATTGACAGTATAGTCCCAAAGAAGGAGGTATTTTCAGTACCACAGTTAGGACAGGGACCCTTCAAAAATAATTGTTAGTATATGTGCTAGTTCAATATTAACCAAAAAGAGACAGTGTTACCAAAATTATACCTTCAAAATCAAAAAATCTTTTACAATTGCACTTGTAAGTGACTGAGCCAGCCACACAATGAGGGGAACAGCGGCAAACCATGTGAAAATGAAACTAAAAGGCTCTGGAAGCTGCACTCAACAAATTCGTAGCATGTTATAATCATCAATTGTATTACAATATTCAAGTTTCTAAGAAATGATTTCTTGTGTATGAAGTGAATTAATCTGATTACCCTAGCTATGATTTCCACTGACCCTTAGATGTGTTTTCTCATAGACAAAAGTTGTTTCATAAAGAACTAAAAATCCATAACATCAGTGCTTACATCTTAGGAGTTTGGGGACAGGACAAGGTATTTAAAAAGATGAATATGGTAAATTGGTCACCATGTACTAGAATAAAAACTAGACAAAACATGCACATCATAAACTTCTCGCTAACCGGTTGATTTTGTTACCAAATGGTGATATATTTTGCATTTTACTCTTTAAAGTGAATCATGCATTGTATAAGACCTTTTCTAACTCCTAGATATAAACAATATACAGCTAAACTGCTTCCTAATATTGAGAAGGCTAGTAAGGGTCCATATAAATGCAACTATTATCAGATACTATGACATATATTCAAGAATCAAACGGCATTTAAGTCCAGTTTGCAATGCTTGAACAAAGAAATACGAGGAGAGCATACCTCTAGAATATATGTGATCTCAAATCCAGTCACATCATCAAGGAAGAAGAACCTAACAGGTTATAAGGGGAAAGAATGAAAAAGCAACAAAGTCATGTCTTAACGTGCAATCAGTAACTTCCATGTTAGTTGGCCTTGCAGTAAAAACAGGCCCAGGAATGTTAGTTAAGTGTGTGTGTACAAGGGATTATACAATTAATAGCAAAAGGTAGAATATAACCCTAGGTAAAATTAATATGTCAAAACTCAGCATATATTTGGAATTTCTAAGATACCTTTCAATTCCCTTACTTATGACGAGTAAGACATTAAATATCTAGTCTTGGAAATAGAAAAACATTAAATAATGATAAACATAATTTTCATCTTGGATCTTCAGAAATCTGCATGTGTACAATTAATTTTTTTTTCTAACTTTCGGTTTCACCACATGTCCTGTGTATCATGGCATTAGCTGGAATTAAAATTTCCACTAAATACATAATAACCCATGCAATTAATACACATATATAAAGTTACTTACAATCCTAATGCAACCACAGTTGCAGGGACGTTCAGCAGAAACATCTTTAAATAGTCAACAGATAGATCACTGTAAACCTGTAACAGGGTGTCAAATAGTAAGGAACGGACACAACGGATCCAAAACACTCATCAATCATTTCTTGGAAGCCAAAAGATGAATTATAGTAAATAAATAAGAATTTGACCTTTAAAGCTCATGTTATGATATAACTATAGCAGGAAGTGTTTCTTTTTATAATTCTATCTAATAATATCTTTATAATGATTTAATCATCAGAAAACTATACATAGCTATAATCGACATCCAAAACTCAAATTAGAAGACAAATTCCAAATGAACACCCACCTTTCTGCTACGAAGACTGCACCGTGGACCCTCAGCCACAATTTCACTCCCTTCGGCCTAGAAAAGAAGCATAAAATCAGTAAATGACGCTAGAAGGAAGAAGGAGATATAGTTTTTAAATCCATTCTAACTGCATTTCAGTTTTATATGATCAATAAGTATTAAATAACAACTGGAAGTACATATTCACGTAATGCAACAACTAGTTCATATTTGAGTAATAGAGTCATAGATTCTTTGCCTACAACAATAGGGTTTTACTTTGATTTGATGAGATTAAAATAGCAAACCTTTAACCTCAGTTTCAGATCATCATACTCTTTGTCATTCAGGATTGGATTTCCAGAAACATAAGCCATAGACGCTTCCAGAAATTTTTGTTCATCAGAACCTGCATAGTGAACCAATAAAGAGTTATTATCAATTTTTGTTCCATACTTATAAGTGTCAGTGTGAGTGAAGTAGCTCCATACTTAGCATTACAACGCTGCTCCCTTCCCACGTGAGTTCTTCCTTCAGATTGTCAAATTCCTCATTCGACATAATAGCCTTCCCCTCATAATAGAATGACTGTTGAACAAAACAGAACCCATCTTCAAATTTGAATTCATCTACACACCAGCTAAATATACATTTCCTCCACCTTGTATACTAAGTTGCATAGATACAGGTACGAATACTGATACCGATCTTATTACAAGTACAAGGTACGACCAAATCTCTAAAATTTAGGACACAGAGGCAACAAGATATATCACATGAAATAATATAAAAGAACATAAACAATAAAGTAATTAAATTATTATAAAAATACTAGTTTTTCATTATGTTCTAGCTCAAGGTTTCAACTTTCAACAGAACTAAAGAAAGCATTTCTAGTAAGTGAAAATAGTAAAGAAGGTGCATGAGGCAAGTAGTAATATGTTTCATTAGTTCCAAATCATACAGCTTAAATGAACTGATACTTTATAATTGATTTAACTTCAACTACATAGGTAAGTACCATTACTAAATGAGTTTCATTATTTGAAAATTGGAATTTGACAACTTTCTCTTACAAATTACAACAAATGAAGTTTATTTTTATCTCATTCACTTTTTATTTTCTATATAAGCGAGAGAGAAAATTGTGTAGGGCCATACTTGGAGTGCTTGAAGAAACTCTTGCTCAAGTTCACCAACTGTTTTCTTCTCTTTTTTGTCTATGCTACAATATTGTAACACATTACTATCAACAACAGCATCTTCTTCAACCTTGCCTGAAAAGAATAAAAAAAACAAAAAAGAATTAGTTATTGAAAGTGAAATAAGGGGCATAAGAATAGTGTGAAATGAGACCTTGTTGATCGGAGGTGGCTTTGAGGGATGGCATAAATTGGCGGCGGCGAAGGCATAAGTGGCGGCCATTGAAATGAAGCAGGTGGGGTCCTCTAGAAGAAGAAGAAGAAGAAGATAATGAAGAGTGAGAAATGAATGGACGTGTGTGTGTGAATGTGAAGGGTAATTTGGTAGCCATCATCGTATGATTATTGTAATGGTTATTACTGCAAGTGATGCTGGTGTTGCATTTGGGAACTGTGTTTTTGTTCTCATCACAAAGATAAGGTAATAACTAACGTGTGGAGGGAATTGCCTACGCTTTATTCTCCCTACCTTATTTTCTTGCTTTAATTTGCGTCAGAAATTATCAATGTCACTTTCGTAGCTATCTTGTTTCGTTTTAGTTTCAATTATGTTACTCATGACTTGTAAACTGCAACATCTGTCCATACAAAAATAAATAATATTCCACGTCGGGTTACCACGTGCTATATAGGGTCCCACGGAAACTCCTTATGATTTTTTATCTTGCAAAATTTAAACATTTTTCTTATTTTAAAATAAGATAATGCTAATAACACTCCATAATGTTCATTGATACTCTAAATTCTAAAATCATATAACAAAATTTTAGTTTTTATTTTTTAAATTATGATTGATTAATGGAGGAACTACATAGATATTTTAGAGTAGTAAGTTATAATAAATATTTTATTTTATCTATATTTCTTACCTTAATTGCTGAAATTATCCCTTAGATAAAAGTAGTATAAGTAGATTGACTCGTAATAGTTCTCATATAAATATGATTAGAATAATAAATTTTGGTTATATAACCATACATAAATAATTAAGATTAAAGGTTAATTCATAGTCACATAATTAATTGCAAAATTCATTTTAGTTTTGATATCTATTAACAATATAATAAAAACAACTCCTTCATGTCACATGTCACTTTCTCCTTACATTTTTTCCTTCATGTCACATGTCACCTCCCCTTCATATATTTTTCTTCCTACTTTTTATATATTATATATTTTATATGCTAATAATAATTTAACATTAATTAGTGATTGGTTCATGTCGCTACCCCACTAAAATTGAGTGTTTACAACATCTATGTTTTGTTATGTTAAAAAATAATAGTCATTGAACATTAGATGAAATTGAAATCATTTTTCACATTCAAATTATTTCTTTACATTAATCTATCTATATAATTTAATGTTTACCATAAATAATTGTACTTTTCACCTCATCAAAAAAATTTGACATTTTTCGCAATGAATTTTAATATTACAGTTCATATTTTTTGAATTTTAATTTTTCTCTATTAACAACATAATAAAAAAAACACTCTTATGCCACGTGTCAATTTCTCCTTACATTTTTTTTCCCTTCATGTCACATGTCACCTCCTCCTCACATTTTTTCCTTCATACTTTTTATATATTTTATATGTTAATAATAATTTAATACTAATTGTAGAAAATTCAAATTAAAAATTATCAATTTATTTTTCTTATGTGCTTAAACATGCAAATACACAAGTAAGATGTATATTCTTAATAATATGAATATATGAGTAATATGTGCGTTTTAACTATGCGAATACATGGGTAACATGTGTTTTCTTAGTAATGCGAATGTACGGGTAACATGTGTGTTTTTAGCCATGCGAATGCACGGGTCACATGTATTTAATTACTATCATTATATTATTTAATTAAAAGATAACAATAGTATATATATTCATGAAAAATATATGTATTTTAATTAGTAATATAACAAATCAATTATTAGACTCTTTTTATTATTTTGATTAAATTTATCAGAAAAAATATCTGTCATATCCTAACTTAGTGTGTTTTTAATTTATGAGTTATTTTCATACAATGATTATTAGCTAAAACATAATCAAATAAATAACATTTAATTATACAATATTTGAATGCTAAAAATATATTCAAATATTTATACACAATGAACATTAATCTAAAATAAAACATAAGCATTTAAGAGATATGCTAAAAAATCCTTATGACTTTATATGATACTTATAAACGTAATCACAAAAAATATGATGCAAAAATAACTCCTATTATTTATAATTTTATATAGAGAATATTGAGGTGAGATATTATCCAATACAATTTGAATTTTATTTATTGAGTTATTTAAGAATCAAATATTTTCCATAACACACTTTCAACAAATAAATGCTTATACAAACACATTTATAATTGTTAATATTCTACATATACACTAAAAAAATCAATGTTAATATTGCACCTATATTAATGAGAAATATAATGTTTCAATACATAATTTATTGATATTATAAAGTATATGTATATTATATTTGCATTATGCATAAACAAATAAGCGACCCGTGCAATTGCACGGATACTCTGCTAGTTTCAAATAAGATTAAATCATTCATATTAATTATTTTCATTTCTCACATGATAATGTTCATTTTTAACCAAACTATTTGATATATTTTACTACAAATTATAAAGGAATTAAATAATTTACATCTTAGATTTTAAGATTTTACCCTTTAACATCATATACCAAAAAACAAGTTTTAACAACTCAACATGTTTTTAAAATTCAAACTCTTTGATGTTACCTTTGGATAGGTTTATAGGATGGATTAGGTGTTCAAGTTGAACATCCCTGTGTTATTAAGTAGATAAACAGCACGAAACATTAAACCAATATATCTGGTTTTGTTAATCTTATTTTTTAATAAGATTGGATCACCCTCCCTTCCTTAATTACTCTTGTATATCATTTTTACATGAAGTCTATATAATGAGGAATATATGGAGAAAAAAACAATGACAATAAGGAGAAACATTCGAACCCAGTCCCATAAATTCATAATTCATTCATTTGGATGACAAAGTATTAAAAGTAGAGTTTAAAATATGTGAACTAATAGTGTAAAAAACACTTACACTATCAGCGTATAGATATTAAATCTTTAAAAAAATATTTACACTATATATCTATATCTATATTTCTATAATATCTATACTATACTAGCTATTGACAGATTTTTCTATCATTTAAAATGTGTAGTCTGTATGTCATAAATGTCAAGTATAGTATTTTGGGTTAAATATTTATAAGTTGCAGTTGAATATATTCAATTGGTGTATTGCTCTAAAAAACTAATAATTAACCAAATAACATGGAACATGCATTGAGTGAAGAGGGACATTGAATTATATGTGGTTTTTTTAATAGAAATTAGAAAATAATGAGGGCGAAATAGGAACCACAAATTACACAATGGTGAGTTGGTTATTTTGGGTTTTCCCTTTATTATGTAGTATAAGTATATTTATACAATATATAAAGCCAACACTTGAAATAACTTCTCTAATGGTGTAATTTTCATTTCCTGTTTTACCCTTAACATTATTTAATTTTTACAAAAAAACCATATAATCATAATTAACCACCATCAACACATTAATTAATCACATCTTTCACCTAGATATTATCATAAACATACAAAATTATAATATAAAGTACATCAAATAAAAAAAAAATATTCTAATTATAAAAAAATTAAATATATAAAAATTAAATAGTAGTACCATACAATACTGACCAGCAGGCACGAAATGCCTGTACACACTAGTATATATAAAAGGAAAACATGATGTAACTAGTACTATAATGTAATTTTACCTTTTTATTTTATTTTGCCCTTAACCCTTTTTTGTTTCTTCTATACTATATATAAAGGAAAAATATGGTATAACTATCATCGTATTATAACTTTACCTTTTCTATCTATTTTGTCTTTAGCCCTTTTTATTTCTAAAAAAAATCATATGGAATGCACCAACATATTAATCACTCTCTCACTTTAATTTGTCAATTAAAATAAAGACAAAAATATAATATAAAATACCTCAAATAAAAATTACACTATAAATTATATTTAATACAAAAAAATGTGGTTCGTTTTCGTGACTGGCTATTATTTATAAAGTTAAACTTTTCTTTCCTCCCAAGTATCATTCGATTTTATGTACTAAAGACAGGCTCTTTAATAGGAACCTCCCAATCATATTTTTTTTCTTCATGTATGCAGATCAAATAAAAAACTCATACAAGATAGCAACTTTATGAAATAAAATATAAAATGTAATTACTTTTTGGGTACATTATGAGAATGTATTTGAATAAAGCAGTAATGAATCCATGACTAGAAAGTGTATTTACCTGTTGGGGAAGTTGAAATTGAATGATGCCGGCCTAAGATTCAATTTATTGCAGGTGTAATGTGAGGTGAAACCTCATTCTCCTTTATTTCTCTGAGTAAATTAGAAAACCAATAACATTCCTATCCTACCCATGTTTAATGAGATATATTTTTTAAATTAACAAGGGTGTTTTAGTACTTTAAACAGCTAAAAGAAATAACAATGGCAGAAAAATGAAAGATGATTGTTGAGACCCACGATCTTCACGGTTTAGGACCATTACTCACGTCACATACACTCTTCATTCATCAAAACCAAGTCAAATACGCGCTACTTATGTAGTGCAACACTTTTCATCTCTCTCAAACTCATCTTTTTTCTTCTCTTCAATTTTCAACAATGGCCACTTCCTCAGGTGGTAACAGTTACAGAAATGGCACACCCAGAAGCTCAAATCCGAAGCCACAGGTAAAGGCCAAATCTTTGCCTCCTTCTACCACCACCCATCGCCGGAATAGTGCCGCCAAGGACCACGCTGCTGGTTAGTTTCCCTTTTTATTATACACTACATTGTCTATTTTATACATGATAAATATTTTTAATTTTTTCTTTGTCATTTTGGTTTAAGATAAATGGTTTTAAATTGTACCTTAATTCCATGATGTATAACATTTTAGAAATGAATGGTTTTCTTTACTGGAGGAGAAGTCTTTCAAAATTGTTCAAATTGTTATGGATAACATGCAAATAATAACTAAATTACTATAAAGGGAAGTCTTTATTGAAGATTCATTTAAGGGACTGATCTCATTTTGATGCTAACATGGTTTGTGATGAAGTTCCTGGAAGAGTTAGAGTGGCAGTTAGATTGCGGCCCCGTAATGCAGAGGAATCAGTTGCAGATACTGATTTTGCTGACTGTGTGGAACTACAGCCAGAGGTATATTACATACTAAATAAACTTCTGCCTCAAAATATTTCTTTTTGTTTACAGTTATCTTTTTTCCCACTGTGTATAGTGTACCTTTATATTGTTTGTGTCTATTTCAGCTCAAAAGATTAAAACTTCGAAAGAACAATTGGGATGGTGATACTTATCAGTTTGACGAGGTGCTCACTGAATTTGCATCGCAAAAACGTGTCTATGAAGTTGTGGCCAGGCCTGTTGTGGAGGTGAGTTTTCATCAATCACCATCCGGTATTTTGTTTTCCAAACTTTTTAATCATTTGATAATCAGGTTCTCTCCCAGAAAATATAGGAGAGTGAATGCAAAGGTGTTTCAGGGTTTGTGGTGGAATTTTAATTGCTGTTTTACATGATCAAATATGGTTTCATGTCCAGCATTCAAATGCTAAGTTGAGTAAAGTGATGTGGGTTAACCATATGAGTCAGTATGAATTCTCACTTTGAACTTGCCTACTTTGTGGAGTTCATCACTATTGATTTTCTCAAGAGTCAATTCTTAAGACTTTGCCTTTACTTTGGTGCATGTATCACAACAAATAGTCTCCATATGGAAGACTTTGCATATTAAAAAACATCTATGAATTGGAGTAACCATTCTCTTTCTTACTGTGAACAATAGAACTTCCTTTTATTACATGCCTAACTTTCACCTTCTATAGAGTGTACTGGATGGCTACAATGGGACAATTATGGCATATGGGCAGACAGGGACTGGTAAAACTTACACTGTTGGATGCCTTGGGGAGGAAGACACAGCTGCACGAGGAATAACGGTGCGGGCTATGGAGGATATTTTCGCCAATGTTTCATTTGAAACTGATTCAGTCTCAGTCTCTTATTTGCAGGTACATAGTAATAAAATAGGTTTTGGTATGCTTTTGATGTCTAGTTTCACCGTCTCTACTATTTCTGTCTCCTTCCATTGCTATATATCACATTAACATAGTCAAATTTATCCTATGTTATGAAGTACCTGTTAAGTTTCAGGGCCACCTATATTCAGCTACATTAGGAGTTTCTAATATGGCATTTCTTATCTTCCTTGTTCAGCTTTATATGGAGACTATACAAGATCTTCTGGAACCCACCAATGATAAAATAGCCATTGTAGAGGATCCCAAAACAGGTGATGTCTCACTACCTGGAGCTACCCTAGTTGAAATTAGAGACCAGCAGAGTTTTATACAACTACTAAGATTAGGAGAAGCTCAACGCTTTGCTGCAAATACAAAACTGAATACAGAATCTTCTCGAAGTCATGCTATTCTGATGGTAAATCATTTCACATATCTTGTTGTGGTGCTCATGTTCTTCTGTTCCCAGGTTTTACTGTTCACTATTTCGATTTTTAATCTGTTGGATGACTGCATATGCCTTCAAAACAATAGGTGCATGTAAAGAGATCCATCAAGGGAAGAGATGCAGCTCTTTCAACTGAAAATGGCAATCACCAAGACATGGTTAAATCGTTAAAGCCGTCTGTTGTTCGGAAAGGCAAGTTGGTTGTTGTAGACCTTGCTGGTTCGGAGCGAATTAATAAGTCAGGTTGGTATTTTTCATAAAGGGGATTTTGCCATCTCTTCATCTGTTTGTAGTGGTTTTATATTATCACAGGTTCTGGATCCAGAAAAATTCGTGTCCCTGTCATATTTTTTGTTACTTTATTTTCTATATATCATGATAGACAAATGCTTTGACAAAAGACAAAATCTTTCTAATTGCCTGGCTAATATAGTTCAGTCTTTCATGCTCAAGATATGATTAGTTACCCAATACGAAAGATGTACAGTTTCTTTTTCAGTCTCTGCTATTGTTTAGTTTCATTGCAATGAAGATGACAAATGGCTTTCAGGGTTAAATGAGTTGCTTGTGAACCAAATATGGATTCTTGTCAAAATAAAACTTAATGCCATACTTTGGAATTTTGGGCTGATAAATCATGCAATGTTGCCACAGACCTATAGTAGTCTGATGCAATATAATATGATGACAACTTTTTCATAGCTATACTATGTTTATGTACCACTGGTGCTTCAATTTGATAAAAATTGTTTGCTTATAAAAAATGTTTTTTTGCTTGGTAAAATATCCATGCTACATATTAAGCCTGTTTAACTATTTGTTTCTTAAAAGGATGTGAAGGGCATACATTAGAAGAGACCAAATTTATCAATCTGTCATTGAGTGCATTGGGGAAGTGTATTAATGCACTTGCTGAGAATAGTGTGCATGTGCCATTTCGTGACTCGAAGCTTACTAGATTGTTACGTGATTCATTTGGAGGTAAGATTCAGTGAATATAGGGATTGATATTTTCTTTTCTTTTTGCTTTATCTTAGCTCTTTTGCTATAAAAGACAATATTCTCAATTATGGTATGTTCTGTATTGAATGTTGACGTAGGTATAACACTCTGGAAAGTGGAAACATGTGTCAGTCACAAGTTTTTGCTTGAGTAAATAAAAAACTGGTTTGGTAATTAGAGAAATACTCTGGAGGAGTTTCAATCTGTGCATATAAAAGAGATGGTGAAACTTAGGATGCTTTGGAAGTAGTAATTTGACATTTAAAAATAAATTACTGATCACTGTTAAGTATATTCTTTCTAAATATATCTTTAAAAAAGATTTTGCGTTGAATGTCTCTGAAGTCACCTCTTTTTAAAGTACATTGTAAGTAGAGGGAACAAATATTGGGTTAGAAAATTAGTAGATTAATTAATTAATTCTATATTAAAGATATTATCATGAAATTCATATTTTGATAAGATTGCCAGGCATGCTTAATTTTTATGAATCAAATCTGTGCACTGTTAGTTTCCTGACATGTAAAAGTTTTGACAGGTACAGCAAGAACTTCACTGGTCATTACTATTGGACCATCTCCCCGGCATAGGGGAGAGACAGCGAGTACAATAATGTTCGGACAGAGGGTGGGTTACAATTTCGCTGCTAACTTTCTTGTTTCTCCCTCTACTTTTAAGATTTACATTCCACTACCCGATTACCTGGTCTGTGATATTGCGAGATTTAATTTCACGAGGATAATGCGTAGAATAAGATGTGACTGGATGTCTTTTGATCATTATTAATATGCTGCATATCTGTGCTTCTTGTAGGCTATGAAGGTGGAAAATATGGTAAAGTTGAAGGAGGAATTTGATTATAAAAGCTTATCTAGAAGGCTAGATATAGAGTTAGAGAAACTCATAATGGAACATGAAAGGCAGCAGAAGGCATTTGAGGATGAGATTGAAAGGTTAGCCACAGAAGCACAACATCGAATATCTGAGGCTGAAAAAAACTATGCAGATTCATTGGAGGTTGATTCTATATCAGTTCTATTTGTTTGACATGCATTGGAGTTTGTTGAAAGAGTTTCTTTGACACAGCCATTAATCACATAGTTTTTGCTACAATACATCCATTATATCATATGTAACTAATATTTGAATTGGTATTATTTATTTCTTGAATGCTATTATGCTAGGTCAAGCTGATTTGGTACATAGCATGACTTAAGTAATTTCTTGAAGTTCAATTACAAAAACACGTGTCTGATTTCTTATTGGTGGTTTCCTGGTGAACGTTTATCGGTACTCATTTTCCTTTCTTAGAAGGAAAGAAATAAATATCAGAAAGATTATGTGGAGTCAATTAAGAAGCTGGAAGACCAGTTGGTAATGAATCAATAAATTATGACGAACCTCATAAGAAATCAAGTTGAGATGTAGTAGTTTTTATTATAATGTATTGTCTTCAGCTAATAGAATAGGGGAAGAGTAGAAGATCAAGTCCTCTGGAAACTTGAAGGAGAAATATGACTTAGGGGAGTAATTTCTAGATAAGGATTTTAGTAGCCAAACTTGGTAGTTCAATGAATTTCCCTTGGTTTGTGATCCAAATTTGCCATTTGAGTTATGTTTGGGAATTTTCTTTGAAGAGTTAAGGACTTAATTATTCCAGCGAAGCCAAACGAAACTGCAGTTTGTGATTATGAAAACAATACAATAGCATGCCAGTTTGTGGTTGGGAATTTCCCCCAATCAAGCATTGGTTGTGTTAGGCTCACTTGAGTTATTTTTTCCTAGATTCCGAAGGTGTCTGCTAAGGAACTGAGTGATTTGAAAAAAGTGATTCAGAAAGAGACTGTTTTAAGAAAAGCTGCTGAAGGGGAAGTAAAGAATCTGCAAATTCAAATGGCTGAACTCAAAATGTCAGAGGTATGTTTTTGTGCCTCTGATATCTATATTTTTTACTTGCATCAATTTTCCTCATTTTGTTTGTATCTAAATTAGTTTTACATGGCGATATATTTACTGTGGTAGGCTTCAGGGAAGTCAGAGATCTTAAAACTTCATAAGATGTTGGATGGTGAGGCAAGTCAGAAAGAGAAACTAGAAGGAGAAATAGCAATATTACAAAGTCAATTGTTGAAGTCAAGTCTTGAAACCCATGAGGTAAGCTATATCTGAAATGCAGAAATGTCATAGTTAGTTGGCAGTTATCTAGCTGCTGTTTCATAATAGGATGACCATTTTCCATTATATTTTATTTCCCTCTCATGGTTATCCCACTAGAAAACTTTTCATACGTCTGAATTTAACTATGTAGTCAGTTTGCGTTTATTGCCATGTATATTAAAGTGAGGTACTAATTATATCTTCATTTCTGCTTGAGCTAATTTGACATTATTATGTGGGCAAATGAGTTGTACTAAGACCTTGTAAATGAAAACTAATAACTATTATTCTTTGTCATTTCTGATCATTATGTGCACTACTCATGCATCTTCATCTATGATCATGTGTGGGAATCATATTTGGGGTTATCTATCTCACTATCTGTCACTTATTTTGTAGACAAGACAAGAAGTTGGCAGAGCTGGATTTGAAAATGAAGTAGGTGGTCTTGATTCTCTCATTTCCCAAGTTAAAGTTCAACAGCGAGCTTCAGGAAATGGAGAGAAGCCCTCAATGGCCAAGCTCTTTGAACAAGGTAGTACTTAGTATATATTGGATGTGTATGACAAAATGACATATTTTGTTAATAGGATTTTTTGTCTATTTTGAAATTATTTTTTCCTTATAATATTCTACAGTGGGGTTGCAAAAGATTTTGTCATTGCTTGAAGCCAAAGATGCTGATGTGCGAATTCATGCTGTAAAAGTTGTGGCAAATCTAGCTGCTGAAGGTTGCTGTTTTACCTGCTTATGATGAAATTCCTTATCGTTTGTAGTCATGGTTCTAGGAATAGGATTCAAAAAATGTAATTTGTAGCAAAACAAAAAAAGACTGAAAACATTTAGTATGATCTGCGAGTTATTTTATTTGGAGTCAATGAATCTGTGGAGAAAGTTAAAAGTTCAGTATTCTGATTTTTTTGTGAAAACAAAATATTATCACAAAATCATATTGAACCTTCTCTTGCTTATTCTCACTGTGATATATTGATACATATCATACATATATTTGGTTTGCTTTATGAAATGCACTGATTGGAAGAAGAAGGAAACTATCTCTTAACTTCTGTCCAACTTGGTGTTACAGAAACAAATCAGGGGAAGATAGTAGAAGCAGGTGGGCTCACATCCTTGCTTACACTGCTTAAGAGCTCACAAGATGAGACCATACATAGAGTTGCTGCAGGTGCAATTGCAAATTTGGCAATGAATGGTAAACATGTTTTACCACTTATTTCCAGCTAGTAATTTAATATAATAAAATATTTATCACCGAGCTATCTCGATTTTCCCTGGTTTCTGCAACCTTATTCTGTGTCTTAACAGAAACCAACCAAGAACTCATTATGGCCCAAGGGGGCATAAGTTTGTTGTCAATGACAGCAACCAATGCTGATGATCCTCAAACCCTTCGAATGATTGCTGGAGCCATCGCTAATCTATGTGGCAATGGTAAACTTCTGGTCTTATTCTATTTTTAAAATTGATAAATCACCTGCTGTGTTGAGGTGGATTATACCGCAATGTAAAATGCGCTCAATCTTACTGATTAATTCTTGATAAAGGATCCCTTCTAGTGAGATTTAGGACAGTAGGATAGAAATCATGAACAAACTTGTTGAACCGCCTGCTTTACTGCATGTTTTCTTCTATTTTATTTTGGATGAGAGTAATACAAGCTTTATAGACAGAATAATTTGCTATTTCAAGCTACATAGTAATGTACAGTCATATTCTATTGTTGATTAATTCTGGTAAAGAAAGTTAAATTTGCTACTCTTGTTAGTTGAAATTCCCATTTTTTGAAAGGATTGTGAAGACATTTGTTGAACATATTTCCATAATTAGAATCACAGGCAAACAAAATAACCTGCTGTTCCTAACAATTTTGATGTCCCTGTATCTAGATAAGCTACAAGCGAAACTAAGGAGCGAACATGGTATCCAGGCACTGCTGGGAATGGTCAGATGCAAACATCCTGATGTACATGCACAGGTTGCTCGTGGAATAGCAAACTTCGCGAAGTGTGAGTCGAGAGCATCTAGTCAAGGTAACGTACATCTGCATTTCACCGAAGTCACATATTTTGATGATGAAAAAATCACACTTTTGTCTTTGAAATGATATAGATGTCTTCCCTAACATTCTGACAATGTTTATTATTTAAAAAATTTGCCACATTGTACAGGGACAAAGAGTGGAAGATCTTTCCTTATTGAGGATGGTGCCCTTGCATGGATTGTGCAAAATGCAAATAACGAATCCTCATCAATTAGGCGTCACATTGAGCTTGCACTATGTCACTTAGCACAACATGGTAAGTACTAAGCACACTCTTTCTGTGAACTAGAGACTAAACTTGCACTGGTGCATGTCACTAAGATCCTTTGTTTTTTACACTACAGAAGTAAATGCAAGAGACATGATTACCGGTGGTGCATTATGGGAGCTAGTTCGTATTTCGCGAGATTGTTCAAGAGAAGATATAAAGACTCTTGCGCATCGAACACTAGTCTCCAGTCCCACATTCCAAACTGAAATGAGGCGATTGCGGATAAATTACTGAAGAATAAACTAAATTGGACTGAAATTTGGATGGCTTTCTTCCAAGTTGGAATTTTAAACAAGTGAAAGTGGCTTATTTCCATCAATGAACATGTTATAATTAAATCTAATTAAATCAATGTGATATCTTGCTAGTGTCTAGCTTTTGGAATGTAAATTAATGTGTATATGAAATAAATATATGGAAGGGTAGTGGTAGTTTTGATTCTCTTCCATGAAATAAATATAAGGACAAGAATTGATTTGTTGACTTTTTCTTATACAATTGATTGATTTGTTCATTAGTGGTGATTTGAATTGTTTCAACCAAAAACAATTTGTTATAGACTTATCTACTGTTGTGGCCTTGTGGGCCTCGTGAACAAGCATTGTCCCCTAATGAGTGCCCTATCAAGTTGCAAAAGCGAGTGTATTATTTGTTATTAATGATTATCGTTGATAATTTAAGCTTTATTTTCAGACATATGCGCTTAAACTTACTCGGGAATGAGAAATGATCGAGAAAAAGTAGTAGTAGTCTTTTAATATTATTATTGGGTAATGATGCCTTCCTTAATCATACTATTATTATTAGAGTCGTTGTATTCACTGGTCATTTATATTATTCCTTATCGTTTGTAGTCATGGTTCTAGGAATAGGATTCAAAAAATGTAATTTGTAGCAAAACAAAAAAAGACTGAAAACATTTAGTATGATCTGCGAGTTATTTTATTTGGAGTCAATGAATCTGTGGAGAAAGTTAAAAGTTCAGTATTCTGATTTTTTTGTGAAAACAAAATATTATCACAAAATCATATTGAACCTTCTCTTGCTTATTCTCACTGTGATATATTGATACATATCATACATATATTTGGTTTGCTTTATGAAATGCACTGATTGGAAGAAGAAGGAAACTATCTCTTAACTTCTGTCCAACTTGGTGTTACAGAAACAAATCAGGGGAAGATAGTAGAAGCAGGTGGGCTCACATCCTTGCTTACACTGCTTAAGAGCTCACAAGATGAGACCATACATAGAGTTGCTGCAGGTGCAATTGCAAATTTGGCAATGAATGGTAAACATGTTTTACCACTTATTTCCAGCTAGTAATTTAATATAATAAAATATTTATCACCGAGCTATCTCGATTTTCCCTGGTTTCTGCAACCTTATTCTGTGTCTTAACAGAAACCAACCAAGAACTCATTATGGCCCAAGGGGGCATAAGTTTGTTGTCAATGACAGCAACCAATGCTGATGATCCTCAAACCCTTCGAATGATTGCTGGAGCCATCGCTAATCTATGTGGCAATGGTAAACTTCTGGTCTTATTCTATTTTTAAAATTGATAAATCACCTGCTGTGTTGAGGTGGATTATACCGCAATGTAAAATGCGCTCAATCTTACTGATTAATTCTTGATAAAGGATCCCTTCTAGTGAGATTTAGGACAGTAGGATAGAAATCATGAACAAACTTGTTGAACCGCCTGCTTTACTGCATGTTTTCTTCTATTTTATTTTGGATGAGAGTAATACAAGCTTTATAGACAGAATAATTTGCTATTTCAAGCTACATAGTAATGTACAGTCATATTCTATTGTTGATTAATTCTGGTAAAGAAAGTTAAATTTGCTACTCTTGTTAGTTGAAATTCCCATTTTTTGAAAGGATTGTGAAGACATTTGTTGAACATATTTCCATAATTAGAATCACAGGCAAACAAAATAACCTGCTGTTCCTAACAATTTTGATGTCCCTGTATCTAGATAAGCTACAAGCGAAACTAAGGAGCGAACATGGTATCCAGGCACTGCTGGGAATGGTCAGATGCAAACATCCTGATGTACATGCACAGGTTGCTCGTGGAATAGCAAACTTCGCGAAGTGTGAGTCGAGAGCATCTAGTCAAGGTAACGTACATCTGCATTTCACCGAAGTCACATATTTTGATGATGAAAAAATCACACTTTTGTCTTTGAAATGATATAGATGTCTTCCCTAACATTCTGACAATGTTTATTATTTAAAAAATTTGCCACATTGTACAGGGACAAAGAGTGGAAGATCTTTCCTTATTGAGGATGGTGCCCTTGCATGGATTGTGCAAAATGCAAATAACGAATCCTCATCAATTAGGCGTCACATTGAGCTTGCACTATGTCACTTAGCACAACATGGTAAGTACTAAGCACACTCTTTCTGTGAACTAGAGACTAAACTTGCACTGGTGCATGTCACTAAGATCCTTTGTTTTTTACACTACAGAAGTAAATGCAAGAGACATGATTACCGGTGGTGCATTATGGGAGCTAGTTCGTATTTCGCGAGATTGTTCAAGAGAAGATATAAAGACTCTTGCGCATCGAACACTAGTCTCCAGTCCCACATTCCAAACTGAAATGAGGCGATTGCGGATAAATTACTGAAGAATAAACTAAATTGGACTGAAATTTGGATGGCTTTCTTCCAAGTTGGAATTTTAAACAAGTGAAAGTGGCTTATTTCCATCAATGAACATGTTATAATTAAATCTAATTAAATCAATGTGATATCTTGCTAGTGTCTAGCTTTTGGAATGTAAATTAATGTGTATATGAAATAAATATATGGAAGGGTAGTGGTAGTTTTGATTCTCTTCCATGAAATAAATATAAGGACAAGAATTGATTTGTTGACTTTTTCTTATACAATTGATTGATTTGTTCATTAGTGGTGATTTGAATTGTTTCAACCAAAAACAATTTGTTATAGACTTATCTACTGTTGTGGCCTTGTGGGCCTCGTGAACAAGCATTGTCCCCTAATGAGTGCCCTATCAAGTTGCAAAAGCGAGTGTATTATTTGTTATTAATGATTATCGTTGATAATTTAAGCTTTATTTTCAGACATATGCGCTTAAACTTACTCGGGAATGAGAAATGATCGAGAAAAAGTAGTAGTAGTCTTTTAATATTATTATTGGGTAATGATGCCTTCCTTAATCATACTATTATTATTAGAGTCGTTGTATTCACTGGTCATTTATATTATTTTTTATATAATATTGTTGTATTGATAGTGTAAAGAATTATACACTATCAGTACATCATTTACCCTTCGGTGTATAATACAGTGACAGTGTAAAAAACTCTTACACTGTTACTGTATACATTTTTTTTTATATATTTTTTTTTTGAAAAGTCAATGACAATTAAATATGAATGATAAATGATAGTATATAAAATTCATATATCATCATAACATACGCGTTTTTTATAAAAATGAAACTTATGAACAATTATAAAATAAAGACTATTTAAGGATAATAAATAAGTTATACCAATTAGGATGCTTTTATACTATGTATAAGAGTTTTTGTTTATATCTATTCATTATTGATTATTAAATATAAGCAATAAATAAGTTATGAATAATTTAATGAGCTATATAATTTTTTCCAACGACAATGTGTAAATATTATTTAAATCCTAAAATGGATTACATGTATATTTTTTAACACAATGAAATGCTTGCTTAAATGCAAGTAAGCAGGTTATCTGTGTTGCCTTAAATAGAACATATATGTTAAAATCTAAAATCTGGTGATTAATTAAATATCAGAATGAGGCATTTTTTGTTTTTGTCTGCATCGAGAATGACATCTTTCAATGGCGCCTCAACATGGTAGCCAATCATTAATTAGTTCAAGATGCAATAATTTAATAGATCCATTATTCGGGCTTGATCAAGATTAATCTATTTATACTACGATAAATTTAAAATGTTTACCCATAATGGCACTGGCACAGTGATTAAGACATTCAAAGAAAACTATCATTTCATCCTCCAAGAAAACATGGGTTGAGAAAAGAAGCCTAGTAGAACAAAGACAACCGGAAATTAAAACCAAATCTAAAAAAACCATGAACATGCATACATAGGAAATTATTTGACGTGTCTTTTATTTTTTTATAGTATTTTTAAAATACGTGTTAATTGAAAAAAAACAGGAAATAGTAAATATGTAAGATTATTTCATTCTTTATTTTACTTTCCTTTTTTTATTTCGTTTTCTCACTTTGTTCCTCCAGTATATTTAGGTTTGTCAAATAAATTGGTCCTAACTTGACTTTTATCGGAAATTTTTTGTTATTTCCATTTCCATATCTTCTCCTTTTCCTCTTCATCGATCTATTCTAAAATTTTAATATTTAGCGAATCTTTTTTTATAAACGAAGTTTTTCTTATGAAAACTGTACAATTAGTTAGTGGGGTTTGAATCATGAACTTCATACTTTATGGATGGGGATCTACTGCCCAACCATGTTCCTAATCACATCTTTGACCAATCACAATGAAACAAAATTGATAAAGTTATGAATATTTAATTTTTTTAACTGGCGTGACATAATATGATTGGTATGGAACAGAATTTGGAACAAAGTTTGAGACAACAGATCCTTGTCCCATACTTTATATTGCGGATAACTCAAAAACATTTATCTTATGCCATATTCAAGTACTTAAATCAAAATAATAATTAGGTGAGCTCTTGGATAGAGGGAAACATGATTAGGATGAAGACCTGAAAACAGTTGTGGTTAGAGCCGCAAAAAGGACAAATAATGCTTAAAGCTTCTGAACAAGATGGGTTGGTGTGGAATCTATAACTATGTAAAATGTTAAGCCAGTTAAGAGTAAACAAATTTAAAAATAAAATATTCAGATATTATTGCTTCGAGCGAACAAAACAGTAGCTGGCTCAAGAATCATGTCTAGGGTTTTTGAAATTCGGTTGACCGTGAGAGTCAGTAACGTAACATTCACACAGTACAAAAGTTACAATAAATGAAAGATGCCAAACTGTGTCACCGAGGAAGGAAAATGATTGGGTAATTAATTAGTTTATGTTATTTGAATATCAATTTCAATTATTAATCAATCTATTCTTATCTTATAAATAAAATACTAATCTTTTGAGGTGTCTAATTATTCTATGTGATAGTGGTGTAAGATACTGTTAAATATTATAATAACTAAAATGTCAAATGTTTGATTTCTGTTAGTACAACCACATCCTCAAATGATATTAGTTTTTACTCATTGGGTGAGCCCAAAAAAGAACTCATGGGGGTAAGGAATACATTTGGAAAAAAACTGAAACTGGGTGGATTGATTTGTTTAAGCTTTTGTGCTACAAAACAATAGGGATTGAAATAAAGGAAGCTGAAATGTTTTGTTGAAATTATATGCTTATTTTCCTCGTAAAATCCAAGCAAACTAATCTCTTACATATCCCTAACCACAAAAACTTTTTTGTGGGGTTGAGGATGTGAGAGAAAACAAGCTAAGTAGCATAGGTGCATGGAATCTGAGCAGTGAGAGAGAGAGAGAGAGAGAATGGGGGTGGGGGGAGACAAGGTGCATGTAACGTTTGGGGACCTTGTTGTCTTGGTTAACGTTTCCTTTTAATGAAAGAGTGTGGGTGACTGCCTCGAAAAAGAGCTTCCATCAGACACTGCACGTGTGAACCAGTTGCCAAACTTACATGTTTATCTACTACTACTACTACTAATGTCTTATTTCTACATATTCAGCTCATTTGTTAAAATTTGAATTTGCTTCAAAGTTACTTATCAGTTATCACCTTAAGCCGGGAATGTTCATTACTACATGTGTACTCCAGAATGAACAAGATAAATACAAAAGACATATCCATATCCCGTATTGTAATGATAGTTTTAAAACTTTGTAGTCTTATATTAACTAGTTTTCTAAGGATAGTGGCCAAAAATCATATAAAATCATTCATTAAATCTTCCTAATAAATACTTATTAAATAGCTTCTAAAAACTTAAATATTAACTATTTCCATTTTTAATTAGATACATTTTATTTCGAGGGGCTTTGCTAAACATAATCCTTAGGGCAATAATTAAGGACCCAAAAGTACAGAGCCATTGTTAAAAAACTAAAAATGTTAATCTAATTATAATACAACATTTTCAAACATTAATTTTACACACTTGGGTTCCGTGTCATTGTCATTACAACCATGTTTAGAAAGGAGAAAGATTACATGTCCTATAATTTTATTGTCTTTATGTCCTAGACCAATTAAAGTTCATGAAATAATATAAAATATTTTTCATTTTTATTTTTAAATAAATAAAGATTTATCATTGGTTTGGTACACCAAATAGGACATGAATAAGAGATAGGATCCCCGCCCTTTAGCAAAACCCTTATTTTAATACTTATTCATTTCTTACTATTTAATTTTTGCTCAAAGTTCAACACAACATATACCCATACTCTCATAATTATGGAGAGAAAAATTGAGAAATGTATAATAGAAAATATAATAGCAATCTTATTGAAAACAAAAAGAAATTCAATGGTCTCTATAGTTTATGTAAAATAATCTAGGGCCACGGTTATAAAGGAATTACATCGTAACAAACAAGTTCCAACTTCAGCAACCTAAGATCGTATATATGCTCTCAAGTCTATCTAAGTGCATGGTCAAGAAGCTACTACCACTGGATCTGTCACCATGTATAAGAGCACTAGTGAACCTTAACTAAAACTGAGAAACAACAAAAAATGATGTTATCTCCAATTCAGAAATATATGCGAGTGTTGAGATGATGCGCTTATAATAAGCAACACAAAAAAGTAATAACACCTAATGCGATGACTTATGATGGATGGCATGAGATTGATACAACAGTGCTATAGAAAAAGCTCATGCCAACTGCAACAAGAACATGGTGAGAACACATTCATACCTCATACTAGTTTATTAGTAACTTCTACCACTTCATCTCAAAGTCAATTGAAGCAAATGTACCCCGTTATTCTTCACACGTACAGAATCAAACTCACCAAGAAGGAATCCATCAAATTTAATTACAAACTCAAATACACGTAAGCATATATCAACTCATCATCTAATTCATCATCAAAGTAACACACAAATTGTAAGAAAGAAGCGCATAAAACCTTGTCCATGGTACGTTCACAGCCCTATTTCCGGCCTTAAATTCATAGCTTAAGAGAGTTTGATGAATTACTTCTAAAAAGCTGATAAGATAATAAAAAGGACTCAAATAAAGAAACCAGCAATACCGTGCGTGGAACATACAATGATACACTGTTGTCAAGGTTTGAAATTGTAATTCCGAATTTATGCCTCTATGTTCTGATTATGCTTGTCTTTCCTAGATGACCTCATTGCAACCGCTGTTATTGTTTCATCGTAGTCACAACTGCTATGGTAACTTAAAACCTTCATTGATATATCAGTGTAATCATCATCATCAGTATCAATATGGAGAGCGACTTGTATTCCAGAATGTTTCTGAAGGCATCTGAATAGAGTTGAGAAGATTAGGAGGCAACCCATGAAATTGTGGAGTAGTTGCATCTCCTAAAAGCTGATTCTGCTGATGCTGTTGTTGACCACCAAGTCCACCACCAGCAGTCGGGGATCCAATCGAGCCACCACCGCCACCACCACCTTGCAGTGGAAGCGAAGAAGGATCATCTTCTTCCAAAGGAAGTCTCTCATAAGCAGCGTTACTAAACAAAGCCGAAATAATAACCACAGGACCTGAAGCCAAGAGTGTCCCCACCACACTTCCTCCCACAACCTGCCCTTGCCCGCCCGCCAAATAAATAGTCAAACCAGACGTGGCGGGTGGGGCAGGTGGTGGGAGAAAGGATCCAGCAAGGGACAAGATCTCGAACCTTCCATGAAGAGTGAGAACAGCACCAGAAGAAGCTGGTTGACGAAGAGTTACATTAGTAACAGTTCCGGTGCCGGACATGATGCACACACCTCTTTGGCGACGCCTAGCGAAGTTGGAAACACTTTCCACGATGTCGCAACCGTCGGCAACTTCCATCACGTGCGTCTTTAGGGCATTTGCGCTGTCACGTGTGATGATGATTGGTGGCTTTGGTTTGTTCTTGGATCCAGCAGGTCTTCCTCTTGGTCTTCTTGACATCTCAGTTTCACCACCGAGATCATTCCCTTCACTGTTGTTCTTGTTTTCTTCGCGTTCTCTTTTGAGATTCAAGCCACCACCGCTGCTTCCGCTTTGAGAGTCTTCTGTTGTTTGATGCTGTAAAGCGTGGAATTGATGCTGATGCTGCTGCTGCTGATGATGCATATTGAAATCTCTTGTTGTGTGGAAAGGAGGGGGAAGAGAGTGTCCATGTGCTGAAATTGGATCCATTATTTCTTCTATTCTTATGTTTCAAACTATGTGATGATAATAATAATAATATCTCTGAAGCTGAAAAGTTTGCTTTGCATACACAAGAACAAGAAGATAGATTAGCCAATTATCTTTCTTTAATTAGATGATCTTCTTGCGGATTTGAATAGATATAAGAAGATAAGAGATTGAAATAGAAGTTCATTGTGATAAGAAATTAAAGAAGGGAAAGAAAGTGTTAAGTGTTATGTGTTGGGGTTAGGGTTAGATTGAGATAAGAGATCGATCCAAGGTTTGGGTAAGACTGCGTGCTTATGGGCGGTGGATGGATTGAGATAACAGATCCAACTTTATTATTTTTGTATTATATGCCTCAATTAGGGATGTACAGTTTTCAATCTTATTGGGAAATTATTTCTGTAATTCAAATCAATCAAAGTCAATTTGTTAAGTTTTTAAAAAAAAAGTGGTCAACAAACATAAATAAAAGTGACTTAATTGAGAAAGATTTGGTTAGGATCATAATCTAGACTGTATATAATACTTTTTAAAAACTTTATTTTTAGAAGTATTTATAAATCTATCTTAAAAATAAGCATAATATTAACATAAATTTTATATAATATTATTGTATCATCTATCGTTCATGTTTTATTATCCTCGATTCTTCAAAAAAGAAAGTAAACAAATGAATAATGAATAATATACTAAATGTATATAAATTTTTATACTATTAGTACATAAATATTACATGTTATAATATATGTTGTTAATTTTGATATGATTCACGAATTTTATAAGATTTCTAATACATGTTAACCATAAATTGTTGTAGTAACACCACTGAATGCTTCTTCAGACTTATCTGTTATGGTTAGTAATTACTTTTATGCATTATAGGTCTAAAACCCTTTAAATTATATTACTTATGATATATCACTTTAAACTTGTTTGCACAACAAACTATCATTATAAATTTAATTTTCATGATTAAAATATTTATAAAATAGATTAATTAGTTATGAGTTAAGTAGAGTTTTTTATATAATAGGTTGTTATTTTTCATTCAATCATTAAATCAATGAATAAAATATGCAATTTATTTATTTCTCCTTAATTTCTAATACTTTTACTCAAAGTTCTGACATTGGTTTCATTTTGCTTACATCTAGTCATTATTACAACGAAGAAGATACTCATAGATCAAACAGAAACGTTAATTAATATGATTGTGCGTGAAGCACCCTCTTTTTGTCGTTTCCTGACAATATCCAAAACACAAACGAGAAATACGGTGGTATTATATGGCAGACTTGATTTCATTAATGAAACAAAATAGCTGGCAAAATTGAAACTTAACTTAAATGCACTATTGTCATGGAGAGGGAGAGAGAGTCCTGAGGTTATGTTCAATTTTATATGACTCGCCACATGCACTGCAAATTCCATTTTTATAAATATGAGTTAGGAATTCCACTACTAAAAGCAAGACACATGTCAACTCCCCCACTTATTTAGGGTATATTCCTATAAATTTCATCTTTGCTTCCCTGGACTCTACTCAGTTTTATCTTAATTATATATATATATATATATAACAATCATGTTATGACTCAAGACAAGCCCAACCACCCTTTAAATTTCATTACCAAATTATCTAATTGGCCATGGCCACAAATTATGTAGTTGGTCAAGGCCTTTGGACTGGAATATATGCGATCCTAGGTTGATAAATCAAGTACAGCACTACACCTCTGTGATGCTAATTTACAAGATCCAATCACACATGTCTGGAAAGAAAGAGAAAAGCAAAAGAAAAGTAGCTAAAGTAGGCTTAGCATATCTTTACACTGCCAATAATAAAACAATTTATATCTACCAGGCCTATTAATTGGCTACTTGAGTAGTGGTTCAAAATTCAAACATCAATTGTATTCATAAACGCGCTATCTTAATTAGTCGCTCCATCAATCGGTTATTTTAAGGATCCACGGGTCGGTTTGGATCAAAATATACAGAATGAAACAATCAAAACTTTTATAAAAAGTAAAAAAAAAAATGATTTATATTAGAGGAAGTCACAACCTAACGAGGTTGATGCAAATGATTTTGTCATAGCTTATTAGCTTTCAAGATATTAACAAAATGATATCCGATCTTCTCTATTAGTCAAAAGTTAGAATCAAGTTAAGATTATGACACATTACAAGTCATTTTTTTAATGGTAAGATTTTAAAATGCAAAAATATTTATAAATAAATTAATGATTAATCATGAAATGCATGTAATAAATTAGTGATTAGAAACTCAATGGTGTACCATTATATTGAGTATAGATTTTGTCTGAAGCCCAATATATTAGAGTTTGTTGGTAGTAAGATATATAGGTGAAAGAATAAAAGGGAAGAGAGGGTGTAAGATGGAGTTGGTGGATAGCACGGAGTTGACCGCATAATCCGGAATGTTGGAGTAAAAGTCGCGTTTGCAGGTAACATATATATATATAAAAATAAAGGACGTACACGGTGGAAAGAACCACATAACGGCACGATCGCCGGAAAGTGTGCTGAAACTCATCTATATTTATAAAGCAGCACCAGACGCCAGCTCAGGTTACCTTGCTCCTCTCTTTCTTTCTCTCTCTCTTGATCTTTTTGTCATAAGTGGAGTAACAACTACTAATCCAGTTCCGTGCGTAAAATAAAAGATGCTCTTTGTCGGCCTCACCCTTCTTTCTCTCTTCTCTGGACCCCACACCACACACCCTCTCTTCCTTTTCCCCCCTCCCCTTTCTCTCTTTCCGTGTTTCTCTCATATTCATAGATGCCTGCATCTTCAACTCTAAATGTAACTAAAAGACGATCTTATAAGTAAACTTGTTTTTATTTTTTCAAATCATTTTGTAAATAAAAAACACACCTTAGAGATGCTTGTAAGAGCTATTTCTCAAACATATTTTGATGAATTTAAAATTATTAGTTTCAAATAATATGGTTTTTATGATAGTGGATTTGCCTCACCTTATGAGAAAATTAAGAAGAATAGCAAACTAGAAGAAAACCATATTGCTGAATATGAAGAATAACTAGAAAAGGACCCATATTAAGAATAAAGGACTAACAAGGTATTGATACAGTGATGTAAGACTTTACTAAATTTTTAGGATAATCAAAATGTCAAATCTTCAATTCGTGTGAATGATACTTATTGGATGAGACAATCATGAATCACAACAAAATTAATTTATTACCTAAAATATAAAATAATACTCTTAATAATACCAAAAAAATATATTTGAGAATAAAGGTGATGAAGGGTAACTACTAGGATTGTCAAGTAATGAAAACTAAAAATGTCATATAAGATATAATAGCAACAAACTAAAAATAATTAAAGAATTTAAAAAGGCAATGAAGGAACGAGATACAGATGATAATTTTAGCTCTCCTTAGAGTTATGACTATTGCCAATAAAGTGATAAACTCTCTTCGTAAAACAAGATAAAATCTGTAGGAAAATTGTCTTAAATTAAAGTCACAATAATATAACCAAAAAAAGAAGTCACAATAATAAATAAAAATACTTAGGAATTATATATTATAGTTCGTGATTGGGTAATCATTAAATGATATATTAAATTACTTAGTTGAATTGTTAAACAAAACATTAAAAATATGCTACCCCTTTCTAAAGTTTTATCATATTTTTTAGTCAGAATGACTCCTTGGGAAGCTGGTCATTAATTTAAAAAAATCAAGTTTCGGGGTGATGAAAATATAAACTTGACTTATTCAGTTAATTTGTCAGTATTTATGTATATTTCAGGTTAATAACAACTTCCCAATTCCTGTATCTCTTTATATTAAATTTTGAACCCCAGATCATGTGATTAACATCGTCAAATTTTGTACTTTGGTGTGAACTATAATTGAGATATCTTATTGTTTGCATCCCAACATATATTTGAGTTGTCTGTTACTTTTATAGGACATACACAAGAGACAGTTAAATCAAACTGACTCCAACAAATTTGTGACTAATAGATTACAAGGATAAAGTATATTTTCGTATATAACTCATTCTTTTCGGTCAATAAAAGTATGATATGTATAATTTTTTATTTAGTTTTAAAAATATTTTTATAAAAAATGATTAAATATGATATGTCATAATTTTAGTGGTTGAAGAAGATAAATTATTTCCTCACACCAGATTATAGTTTATCTCTAAGATTATTTAGTGGTACAAACTTAAGAGTCAACTAGTAAGAATGGAATTGGATTATTAGGGCATCAAACTCAATATGAACAAATAACTAAAAATATTATTGTTCGTTTTTTCATTTCCTTTTGTAGCTTTAATTAGTTGTACCTTCATAACTCATAATTACTAGTAAATAGGATATCCAAAACTGCCAATTACATGTATTGACTTCAATTTAAAATTCAGGTTAAACGAAATGATTAAATAGTCTTATTTATATACTAATGCATCCACGGACAATAAGGATGTTATGTGGGGTACATCCATGTGTATAAGATAATGGGTTGATTACTGATAAGAACAACCTTCATCATCCTATCCCTTTACGGGATGTAAGGAGCAGATAACAAGAGTTCTTGAAAAAAATTGACCATCTTTTTGTCCACTTCTATTGTTTTAAGATTGACCTTTTAATGTCTTGCAAAAAATAAAATAAGAGAAAATGACCTTATAACAATGATTTATGTGTCTCATGACTTATCTGAAGCCTTGAGGAATCAAATAGTACTCTTTATTTATAAATATAGATTAATTATGAAGGCTGAATGTTGTGATTTGGTGAGTTGTGTTGTATTCTGTTGATCCAAAATGAAATACTGTTTTTAGGGAATGAGGTTAGCTATATTCAGATTGTGAATCTAATTCAAATTAGAACATGACATTATTCAGATTATGAATCAAATTCAAATTAGAACATGACATTGATTCACAACTAGAACTATTATTGGAAATAATAAACTTCTTTTTCCACAATGTTACCTCCTTGGTCTTGTATTTTGCTTTAATAGGTAAAGCACTCTTATATTCCTTTAATATATTCTTTTGATTAGCAAAAAATTATGAATGTCGCCTGTTTTACGTTTGTTAAAATAGTTGAGCCTTTGTTAGTCGGTTAGTTAATTTGGTTTGGTTAGGGTAGTTAGTGTTTTTCTTCCCTTTATATAGATGATTCAATGTAACTTTGGAATTTAATTCAATTCAATAATATTTTCTCATTCCTTCTTGTTCATCAAGAATCTCTCTTATCCATGCCTACTACCATTTTAACATGGTATCAGAGCTAATTATTTCTCTTTGATTGATTGCTTCCGCTTATCTTTCTTCAATTCCAAGATTCATCAAAAGTTCAACAAAGAATCTAGCCAAGAAGTACCATGCCTTTCTTGCATCTGAAGCTATCATCAAGCAAATTTATCGTCTTCTGGGCTTCGGTTTAAACAAGTTGTGCAATGGATGAGAAGCATAACTTCCAGAACGTACAACTTAGTCTCAAGTTCCTTGTCTCCTTATTGAAGAAAAAAAAGGGAATTGAGGCAACATTTTCAGGTTTGGATGAGGG
>NC_032014.1:2697920-2823199 GCF_001865875.1 Lupinus angustifolius | reverse complement strand
AAAAAAAAGGAATTGAGGCAACATTTTCAGGTTTGGATGAGGGCATTTTCAATGGCATGTTCACAACAATATTTGTTTCTTTCAATTACCTTCTTTCATCTTTTATCAATGACAACAAGAATCTACACATTCTTTCATCTATTACCCCCAATTATTTCTCATTTCTTTATTACTCTAGTTTCTTTACCCCTCTTTCTCTTTCATTAAAATCGCAACATTATAGTGTGTAATTTTTTCCTCGTTGAAGCAACATATAAGGATCAAGATTAAGGTCCATCTCATTTCTCTCTTTCATCCGTTATGATTGGTTTGCTTCTGTCAAATAGATGGTTAAGCATTGGATGAAATTGCTTCTGTCAAATGGTGGTTAAGCGTCAGTATTGTTTCACGTTCATATTTCAAGACTGGGAGACGAAGATTCGCTCACCAGCAAGAGGAGGTATTAGAGTATATCATCGTATTCAACACAATTATTTCAAGTTTGGAATGTTTGATACATTCCAGCTTGCGGGGGAATGTTAAAATAGTTGAGCCTTTGTTAGTCGGTTAGTTAATTTGGTTTGGTTAGGGTAGTTAGTGTTTTTCTTCCCTTTATATAGATGATTCAATATAACTTTGGAATTTAATTCAATTCAATAATATTTTCTCATTCCTTCTTGTTCATCAAGAATCTCTCTTATCCATGCCTACTACCATTTTAACAACGTTGAGTATCTATAGAGAGAAAAATGGTGAAATATTGGCTAGGGCATATAATATTACATTCAATATAGGATTATTCTCATACCTTTATATTTGACAAATAAACAATTAGTAAAAAAAATATGAGAGTAATATATATAAACTTATATTGTAAATATTTATACCCAATTAATGTATCATCTACCATTAATTTATTTTATTTTTGTTTGAAAATTAATAATGATTAAAAATGAACGGTAATGATACAGTGAGTATAAAAAACCTTTATACATTTTGTGTATACATATTTTGTCTCAAAATGTATACGGTATGATTTTTCTGTATACAAGCATGAAGGATAGACTGTCCTAAGATCTCATGTTTTTGTCTGTTTCAAAGTCAAGCAAAATTGCGTTCACGGGTTATACTGCTATCATTATAAGAAATTATACGTTCATTAAGATCTTCAATCCAGAGAAACTATGATATACTGGATTAAAACGTAGTGACTATCATGTTCTATAGTCTACCATTTAGATGCCGAAACCATGTACTTCTCTGTCTATTTTTAACTAAATATATTTTTTAAACAATTGAGTGTTTGTCCGAATGGATAATCAATTGCTATTTAAATTCATTCCCATTAAATAATACTCCATTACCAAAGGTTTTTTATTCTGCTCTCGAATGTAAAGCGTGAATCTAAAAAGGGAGATTACCTCTCACACTTTTAGTGACCTACTTGTATCCAATTCAATCAAAAAATATCATTTAATTAAAAAGAAAATCATAAAAATAAAAATATTTTTTTATATAAAATATGATTGACTTTGGAATATAGTAACAATAGTTTTTTAAGATATATGATAGTTTAGTTGTTCGTGAATCATGCAGATTTTTTTAGGTGCTAAAGTGCTAAACAGAGGTCTCTTAGTTGGAATCATTGTGTCCGTTTCCTTCCATTGACAAGTTTTTTTAAGCAAACAAAATGATAGACTGGACTGAGAACCTGAGACAGATCCGTTTAGCCCAATTTTTTTCAGTGAACAGCCCATTAAGCATGTGTTTAATAATGTCTTCTCAAACAAATAGATAGTTTTTTTTATATATTTTCTATCTATGTCATAACTCCCTTTGTGCACCATTAACTATCTATGTCATATTTCAAAATATTGAGAAAATGATGTATACAACTGTGGTATCCAATATTTATTTTCAATATCATTACTCAGTATGCTATCAGTTGCCACTTTTGGAATGTAAATATTACGTTTGAGATTGAGGAAGTAAGAAAGCTTACGCGGTAGGGAGGCTGAAGGAGAAGATGAGATAGAAGAGGCGGCATAAGGATAGGAATACTTAAGGTCTTTGGATAGGAATAAAGATCGTATTTATTAATGAAGAGACAAATACATGTTTTTATACTTGTTTTTAGTGACAAAAGTGTAATTTCATTATATTCAAAAGGATAAAAGTGTCATTGAAAATTGTACTTCCCTTTGTTTTTTGAAGCATTTGCATCTTCATTAATTGAAAGGATCCTAATGGATAGAGCGTATAATTGGAAGAAGCATACAGTATCGTATACGATCAGTGTTGGTTGGATAATACAAAAATGGGTCCAAAGCAATTGGACTTCAAGTTCTAAGTTTTTTGGAGTCACTTGGGCCTGACCCACGCGTTTCGGAAAGCCTATGGAAAAGTTTGAACCCTCATGGTTGTGTGTTGTGACTTTAGCATAGATACCAAAGGCAAAATGGATGAATAATGGATGCTGGGTAGAAAATTTCATTATATTTTTTAAAAAACCAACGCTATCCTCTTATCCAGGCAGGCCCTTCACAAGTGCACAACACAAACACTATAATTAATTGGAGGTCTCAATATTTTGTTACCTACACAGATAATTTTATCTTCACCAAATATACATTTGCTTGCTTTTATTTTAAAAGTTTATTGTTTTAAAATTATTATTACTACTTTGCTGATTGTAGTGTATCAAACAAATTAAGCCAACATGAAGTTAAACAAGTTAACTTATTGGTCAAGCAATCTTCACCAAACACAGAACAACAAATTCAGCAAACTGTGGTAAGTTTTAATGTCAAAATCTCAACCATTTCTAACTCAACTTATGTTTGTTACAGCCTTAATCACAACAAAACAGAGGAGCATGAATGGAGCAAGCAATTGCATCTAGGCGCACAACAATGCACCAGAAGCTTGGATCAGAACAGAGTGAACAAAGTCGATAATCATGATAGGCAAGACAGCTTGGATCAGAACAGAATTGGTGATCATAATTGGCAAGACTACAATTCTCATTGCAGCTGTGTCCACATCCAGTGCACCTTGCTTGGACGAGCCTACCTCATGCCTTTGGGCACTTCCAGCCTATGGAACACTAATTGTCTAAGTCATAAGTCCAAAGGGCCTAAGATCATTATGTGTAATACTCATGGTTCAAAGGCTAGCTATCCTTTCTTATTGTTCAAGCATATTAAGCATGTGTTAAATATGCTTGTCAACTTAGTTGGTTAAGTTTGTTAGATAAGTTGTTATAGTTTTTCAGCCTTTGGCTTTAGGTAGTTTAGCTTTTCTGATTGTTATAAATAGTTCTGCCCTTTACATTGTAAAATCAAGTTTTTCACTTGCTCAGTAATAAAGCATTAAGGTGTATTCTTTTAATCTCTTCCATTTCTTCTTAGGGTTTTCATACCCTTCTTATTCCTTGTTAATCATCAAGGGAAGTTCTTATTTCTTTGATAGTGCTCATTTTTATATTATCATATAGTTTGTATAAAATTAAAATAAGGGTTTGATATGTAGTGCACAAAGTATAAGACCATTAAAGGTTTATTAAAAAACTGGACCAAAAAATATATTGTATTCAAGTCTCAGATAATGAACCATCATTGAACCAAAAATAAATACATTTTACTTTCTAATGATTTGTATTTGACTTTTTGCAAGAAAATATCGTATAAATATTACATAATTAACTAATGTACGGTGGTTTGTGGATTGATTTTATGGAGAATACATCCTCATAAGTTAGTGAGAAACAGTATAAATTTAAATAGTTTTAATTGTTTGAAGTAATCGATTATTAAGAAACTATGTTAATTAATTTTTTTATTCATTATGAATTAATCCTATGCAGCTGATATATAAAAAACATCTTTTTCTAATGCTTTATATAAAAGGCATTTAGTTAAATGGTAAAAAATAATTAGTATATAGGTCACTTGTGCCACATTGAATGTGTTAGAAAGTTAGTTATTCGAAATATTGAAATGAGTACAGGTCAAAATCTCATAGTTAAACGATGAAATATATGAGATATCAAGCAAAAGAGTGTGAAACAATCTATTGTCTAAATTTAGAAAAAAGGCAAGCAAACAATTGTAAGAAACATTGTATTTTGATTTGTGCTTCAGATTGATCTTTAATTCTTTATAGTTTAATCATGTATTATATGATAGTATAATGTATTATTATTATTTATTAAAACATGTCCATGATAATGCATGTTGGAGGTGAGAGTCCCACGGGAAAACTTGCGGCGTCATGCTAACGAAGCCCTATCCACTCCCACAGACTTGAATCCCGCCTCAATTACTCAAATGGGGTGCGCACATGATTTCTAATTTGGCGCTACACAATACACAGTACTCATTTTAAGTTAGAGGTCAAAAAGGGTTGAGAGACACCCACGAAAAATAAAAGCGGGATTGACATAAAATCCAAAAAGGAGAAAGTGGATCTAGACATGAACAGTGGTGAATTTATGACTTTAATTCTTTAAAGAATCAATATTGGATTATGAGTTTAATATTTATAAATTTTTATCGATTTATTTACAGTTAATATTTTATTTATCATTTATTTATATTTTTTAGAAGAATTAATAATAATTAAACATGAATGATATATGATATAATAACAATATTTAAAACAAAGTCATATATTGTAAGTGGTCTATATATATTCTCATGTGTTATTTTAAAAATAGTGATATTAAAAATAATTTAATAACTATATATTTTTAATGTAAATATTTAAATACAACTAATACATTATTTAATATTTATTTGTATTAATTATTTTTAAAGAGTAAATAATAACCAAGTATAATTGATAAATGATATTTTCATAATATATAAAAGTCATATATTTAGTGTATACAATTTTTTCCTCCATTTTATTTTTACTACAGTATTAATAGAGAAATTGGGTCAGCGAGCACTGCAGGCGATGGTCACGCCATGTGACAATGCTCCATGAACCACACCTCTTTTCTCTTTGCCTACTGGCGTGGTCTCTAATAAATATAAAATATATCGATTTATTAATAAAATAAGCATACCAAGACATTACCTTACAATATTTGATATAAACATGTTGTGTGCTTTGGGGTCTCTTGCACACTCAGCAACGCACACACTCGAAGCCGATAGAATCTGGAGAGAGCATTTTATGACGGTTTAGTCTAAAAGGCTTTGAGCAAAAAAAAGCCACAGTTTCTAATCTTCAATCATATTCTTATTCATAACAAGAAACGTTGTTTTCGGATACTCCTCCTAAAACCAGTTACCTATTCCGGTCCTAAACAGAGGCTTCCCCTTTTTGAAAAACCAAATAACCATGGATTGGCCTGCTTGTACGGATGAATATGAAAAGCTCATAATTCGGATGAGCACCCCCAGGTTTGTAATTTTCCACCTTCATTATTTTTCTTATTATGATTCTTTTCTTCACTTTTCTTGATTGTATAGGTTGTATGCTTCTGTGTGATGTTAAAATCTTGCTGTCTTTTTTTCCTTTTCAAATCCAACCCAATTTCATTATTTATTGTCCTTTTGAAATGTTTTAAGAACTTCTTCTTCACCCGATTCTTTGCCAAATTTTCCTAATTCTACAATCAAATGGACCCAGCCATGGCGTTTTAATTCAAAAAACATTTGCTATTTTTATTTTATGTATTATGTTTTTATTTACTCTTGCTCCACCTAGAGTTGATGCAGAAACACAAATGTGTTTGGTTTCTACTCCCTACTCCGACTTCTTCCTGATCCTGTCATAATTCAGTTTTCTAATAATTTCGAAATAGTGTTAAAACGTGAGCATCTTTCAAAATAAGAACAATTTTTTTTTTGAATTCCAACGACTTTTTCATTCGATTTGTTCACTACAATATTTATATAATTTTCTGACTTTTCTTTCCTTCTTATCCTGTGTATCCAACTCCCTTTTGCTTACGGTTCCTTGCACACAACATTTCTTTGTATTTTAATATTTGCCATTTGGGTCTTAAATCAAACACTGAAAAAGAAATCCCAAACAATGTTATCTGACTTTGACCTTTCTCCATGAAACAGGGTCGTCATTGACAATATCGTTTGCCCCACTGCGACTCTGGTCAAGGTAACTTATCACGAAAATGTTTCCCACACGGGATCAGTTCCTTCAAGAACAAGAATGTTTTGTTTTCATAATATTATGTAATTTTAAAATTAAAGATAACAACAATAACAATTTGGTGTGATGAAATTCACAGGTTGATAGTGCTAGAAGGCATAGTATTCTGTTGGATGCTGTACAAGTGCTTACTGACCTCAACCTCTTAATTAAGAAAGCCTATATTTCCTCTGATGGTAGATGGTTCATGGATGGTAAGCTCTAATCATATTCTTTACCCTTGATTCCGGGTACATATGCACATATAAGAATTTTTATACTGTCAACTCATCGTCTATCATTTATCTGCATTATTTAAGTGTCAATTATAGTTAACATGAACGATGGATGATTAAACTCTATTATATTTTCTATGAACTAATGAATTGTTACACATATTATACGTCTATTGAAAGACAGCAACACATATTATATCTCTAAAAATGCAACACAACTGTTACTACCTCAATCACTAACCTTTGGCTATTCAATGGACAGTTTTCCATGTTATTGATCAAAATGGAAACAAGCTAAAAGATGATAGCGTTTTGAAGTATATTGAACAGGTATTTAATTGTGGTTTTACCAAAGTATGTTAACTGTTTGAAATTTATTTATTGCCCATAAGGTGCATTTATTATTGTTAATCTGAGTTTTAATTGTTGCTTGTATGTTACTACAGTCACTTGGGAGCATTCACAATGGTAGAATCGATGGTTCCAATGGTCTGACTGCGCTAGAGTTAACCGGAACTGACAGAGTCGGTCTTTTATCGGAGGTGTTTGCTGTACTGGCAGATCTTCAATGCGATGTGGTCGAGGCTAAGGTTTGGACTCACAATGGACGCATTGCCTCTCTAATCTACGTGAGGGGCTGTAATTCTGGGTCGACTATTGAGGACTGTCAGAAAATTAATGGAATTGAAGTGCGTTTAAGAAATGTTTTGAAGGGAGACAATGACATCAGAAGTGCTAAAACTTCTGTCTCCATGGAAGTCATGCACACTGAAAGAAGGCTGCATCAAATGATGTTCACTGACCGTGATTTCGAAAGGACTCCTATTCTCAAGTTTAATTCTGATGCCCCAATAGTAACTATTCAGAATTGGGCTGAAAAGGGTTATTCGGTTGTCAATATTCAATGCAAGGATCGAATCAAACTATTATTTGATGTGGTTTGCAATTTGACAGACATGGAATATATTGTGTTTCATGCAACTATTAACACTAGGAGTGATCAAGCATACCTGGTAATTATTCAACTTCCTTCATTCAATGTATTATTATCATTTCTATTTGGTCGTTTGCTTGGTTTATGTGTTAATTAACATTGTTCAAATTGTAATATCAGGAATTTTACATAAGACATAAGGATGGTAATCCAATTAGTTCAGAACCAGAGCGTCAACGAGTAATACAATGCTTAAAGGCTGCAGTGGAGCGAAGGGCATCTGAGGTACAAGCTTCCTCTTTCATACACATATTTTCCAAATCTATTATTTGTGAAACCGTTATAATGTTTAGATATAATGTGCTTAAGATTAATTAGTTGTTGGTTGTTTGATTATTTGTTAAATGGATATGACCTTGTGATATGAAGTGGCTGTGACTAATAAAGTGTTAAAAAAAATTATCACAGGGCGTGCGACTTGAGTTATGCACGGAAGATAGGCGGGGGCTTCTAGCAGAAGTGACAAGAACTTTCCGAGAGAATGGGTTGAATGTGACAAGGGCTGAGGTATCCACCATGGGAAACATGGTTGCCAATGTGTTCTATGTAACAGACGCGATTGGAAACCCAGCTGATCCAAAAATCATTGAATCTGTAAGGCACAAAATTGGGTTAAGCAATTTAGAAGTGAAGGAGTTGCCATTGATATGTCATCGACAGAAGGCAGAGGGAGATGATCAAGCATTTGGAGTTGGTGGGGCAGTGTTGATTTCTATTTGTAACCTCTTGAGAAGGAATCTATACAACATGGGACTAATCAAATCCTGTTCTTAATCAGTACTGCTTTGTGCACACCTCTCGGATCCACATCATCATATATGTTGCGCATGTGGGAGGAAAACCGAGTTATGTCCATAATGATGTGTGAATAGTATTATTCCTTAAAGTAGTGGGGACAGTAGGAGACAGAGAATTTAGCAGTATGGATGTTGTGTGCAACTTTTATAGCATGATATTCCTTGCTTCAGGTTTGGGTTTTTGTGTACATAAAAAGTTATTGAATAGTAGTTGTTCTAGTTAGTTGGTTTGGGTTTGGTTGGTGGAAACGAATACCTATATATACAGCTGGAGGGGATCTGGTCCCTCCCACCATTTTAAATGCTTTGTGTGACGGAAGGAGGGATTTGAAGTAGGAGAGATTGGTGATTGCTGAATATAGAATTTGATTCTTGGTGGCATAGAAACAGGTTTAGGTAGAGAGTAGAGACAGAACAAGTTGGGTTCATTGTTAATAGTTAATAGTTAATTACAGGATGTTGTAATAATATCATAATAGTTGTATTATGACCTATATATTGTTGTGGGGATATAGTGGGTGCTTACTGCTTGTAATTGTAAAGCAGAAGAAACTCAAGACAGGGCCTTCGGTTGTTAAATTAATTTTCAAGTAAAAGGGTCGTTTAATAATCACGTGGAATGGACATGATTTATTTGTTGATATGGACGCTATGGGCTGGGTTATCACGTGGAATAGACATTGTAATCCATGCCAAGTTACCATCTAATTTCCCATAATTAACTAATTTAATCTCTAGAAACATATGGTAGGAAATTAATTATTAGAAATATATGAAAATTTAATAAGAGTGTTTTATTCAATTTTTATATTATCTATTAATTTCTTCGATTGTATGTATAACCTTAAAAATGTTTAATTCTTAGTGTATAATACATAACGACAAAAGGATCTCAGCTGATGGAGTACTATCCAATTCTCACGAAACTCATGACGGTAATTTTTCTTATAGCTAGATATTCATTCATATGGAAGACTTGTAAACATGAATTTACTTTGGAGGACCCAAACCTTATCTCACAAACACTGTTGAACTGCAAGTGCAAGGGTCACATCTGTACCAAAAGAGTATATCAATTCATCTGATTAGTTGGAAAATATATATTTAAGTTTAAAATTTAATAATAAAATATTTTTCTAACCAATTAGATAAAGTAACACATGAAATGACACACTTCTTAGGACAGAAGTTCCAAGTGCAAGTGGAGCTTACCAACTTGTGCAGAGTTCCCAAAAAACAGAACCACAACAGGCACAGAGACATCGGATAGAACTAGAGAAAAACCGAAAGTATAAGTTCAAAGAAACTCTGTTCAAGAGCCAGAAATACCACAAGCATTACTATAATGTCTCCAGCAAACACTCCCATGCAGAAGGACATGAATAACCAACAGGGTAGAAGAACTAAACAATTTTTGTGATATGGTGTAAATGATAGAAAACATTACAAGTATAATGGTAGTGGTTCATGTTTATGATCACATTAGTACACCAGAAAAAGAAGAAAAATAATGAGAAACCCCCACATAATTTTATTAAAATAAATGAACATGAATACATACAGGCTATATAAATCTGTCACCTGTTAGAACCCACCACAACATCCTCCTAATGCCTTTTAAAAATATGCATGAAGACATGAATTAAACAAGCATAAACATGCAGGCCTAAGCTGCTGCTGCTGCTTGCAGATGCAAACTTGCATTGCATTGACACAGGTATATCAGCTCAACAATCAAAACAAGCTTGTAACTCACCTCAACAAATGATAGTGCCGATTATGGTAAGGAATATACTGCTCTCGACAAAGGTCGGAGTTTGCTGCACTGGTTGTTTTCAGTAAGCCCTCCACAAAATTGGCAATCAAATCCAATTAATCATCCACTGAAGTATAGATCATCCTGCAGTAGAATAGACATTTTAGAACGAAATCTTCACGAAACCATAAAATTGACAGACAGTAAGGTCTTTTTAGAATCACTTACCAAAATACAGAGAAGAAAAGGGTAAAAATAAGATAGAAGAGTTTGACAAGCCGTTGCTTCTTTTCCCATGAGAGCAAGTTGAATATCTCAGTAACATCAATTAAATGCTTTCCTTGTCTATATCTGATTAAAAGAATAAAATAAGCAATTAGCAGGACTATATTATCCACATTCCATTACATTAAGATATCAAGCACTATTATGGCAAAAAAAATACAATTCATCTCCTTTGATCCTTTAACTATTAGGCAACAATCTACCAACCAAAGAAAAAATGGTGACAGACTAGAATGACCATTTATTAGCAGCTGCCAGAGATATAAACAATAGATTTTTGACTATGTTCAAGGAAACTAATCCTGAACTTTCCGAGTGGATCTTCTTGTTTCAAATAAGCACAATTATGTTGTTGTGTGTGTATATGAGTGCCCACATTTATATTGTTGATTTGACATGAAGCTCCAAACAGTTAGCCAAACCAGTTTTTTTTGTTTAATAAATTTAGAAAAGCAAACCCAGTCAAACAAAACGATTCAGCAGAGAAACTAAACAAAAGAATGCAAAGACCAGAGCTCAAATTCAAACTTGCTCCCCTCACCCAAAACTACCATGCCAAATATTTTTTCCTTAAAAGAGATTTTATAGAAACAGAATATTTATTAACTTGCATGAGAAATGTAGCTTGATTAGCAACTCCATGAATGCAAAAATCAAACATATGTTAGTAGCTTAGTGCCATCAAATTGACCAGACTGATGCATCATCAATGAGTTACTCATTTAATCATTTACTAGGTAGTCAATTATTACAATGCTTCACATGCAAAGACTGAAAACATTATAGAAACAACCTATCCAACCCAATTTCAAGGTAGTGTGAAACATATATTATTTCAACTTAAAGATTTCCTAAAATACGAAACAAATTGGCCAGTGTATTAGTTTCATAGAAAACTTACAATCGCACATTGAAGTAGAGGTAAGGAGCAGCGAACAGGCACATAATCCAATGCCCTGTAACAAGGTAGAAACAGCATAGGACACCATGTGTAATAAACTCAGGCAAAACCACCTTGTTTATTCGGGATGAAGACTCATAGGGATTTATATAATCGAATTCGAGGTCAGCCAAGCACATCAGCTAGAACAAATGGTGAACCAAATTAGCATATGTTAGACGATACTAATATAATGTAACCAAAGCAACCAAGTTCATCCTAAAAGTCCTTGAAAAGAAACCAAGGACAATGATTTAGAAGTGTTGCAAAGCACAAAGAATTAACATAATATAATCATAGGATAAACGAAACCCCGGAATTAGAAAATATGGGACACAACAATACGAAAACATAGGAATGTATAGCCAGAAGAAAACTGGGTAATCTCCATCAGTATTCACCATTTTTATTATATCTCATCACATCAGTATTTCCTTACCTTTCCACATTCCAGTAGATAGAACTCTTCCCAAAATCATGATAAATACCACTTCTTTAGGAAAAGTGATTATGATTTTGGCAAAAAACATTAATGTGAGAAGCTGAAATTCAACTTTTTTATTTTCTTTTCAGAAAAAAAAATAAACATTTTTAAGAAAGCTAAACTACACAAGCATATAAATGGCAAAAATAGTTTTTTTTTCTTTTAAAGAAAAGGTATTTAGAACTTTCAAGTTTTACAGCAAAATCGAAATGTACATCATGGATTGAGCAAGAGTTGCAATGATTATATTTTTGTTAGAGAGTGACATAGACATGTTCCACCCTGTAATTAATCATATGAACTTTTGCGTTTCTTATATGAATCAAATCCAAAATGAAACCATTGACTATTGTTTTAAATAAAGCATTAGAATTGGAATAGTTTTGAAATAGAAATAAATATAATATAAGAAATGGAATGGAAAAAAAGGAGAATAAATAACCTGATAAGTGACGAGGACGAGTAAGGCAATAAGGAGGAAGAAGGAGATGAGCCATGCAAAAATATCACCCATCTTCTTCTTCTTCCTTTTCTTTCTCTCTTCAATCTACTTCTTTCTCTTTTCAACTTTCTTCAACTTCAATATTTTTATTATCACCCTATTCCCACCACAACATGCACACCTTTGCACCTGTGCTAAGCACGTGGGGACGCATTCCTCTAGATATCTACGCCACACCCTACATCTACATCCATTCTAATACGTACATGTATAAATCTCTATATATATACACCATCAATTCACTCATCTCCCTCAAAATAATTACAAACAATAATAGCAAACTCAGATTAACTACATTCACATTATCCTCAGATTAACTCTTTTATCAACAAAAGTTTTCCTTTTTCATTTTGTACAACTCAAACCAAATAAGGTTTTTCAGAGGAGCATATCTTGCACCCATTAAATGGTGTTGTATTCCATATTAAACTTATTCCTTAAATATTTATTTTTCTAATCAATCATAATAAATAAGGTATAAAATGATACATATTTTAGAATAGAAGATATTTCAGTGGACCTTATAAAATCCAAGTCCTAATTAATGGGGGTTTCTTTCAATATATGTATAATCATAGGCACGTATGGCGAAACCTGGTGTATCTAATGTATTGTATTTAATTACGTTGTTGTTGTTATTTTTTAAAGTCATTATTTATTAAAGAAATATTTTACTTAATTCTTTACTTGATAAATGTATTATCAGATTTTGAGTATAAAAAGTTAGTCCAAAGGTGAGTGATAATGAATAAAGAGAAATGAGCGTAATTACTCTAGCAAACTAAAAGATAGATCAAATAGGTGGTATGATGAAGAAATTTTACATTCAAAATAAATAGATGAATTAAATAGATGAATGAACTTGTCACTTTTGTTTGTGAGTTGAGTTTTAAAAAGAATAAAAGAAAAAATGAAAGACTTATAAATCATGAAATACATTTTATTCCATTTCCCTTTCAAAACTCAATTTGCAAACAAAGTCTTATATGTTTTTTCATTTTTTGTTTCCTTTATTTAATTCATGAAAGAAAATGTTCCATTTTTAAGTCATACTCTCCAGTATATGTTGGAATACATTATATTGTAAATTTCACATTTTATAAATCTCTTATTAGGTGCAAGAGCCATAATCTCAATTGCAAGTGTAGTATTTCCTATGGTATTGAACAAAAGAGGGAGCACTAAATAATTTCTCATCATGCATATTTATCCAATTAACCCAGACCGGATATATTTATATATTAGCACGAAACATCCGAATGCAAAACATGTTCTTGAAATAATAATATAATGTTTGAGACTATAGGGATTACTTATTGTTTCCCATTTTAAATAATTAGATTGAAATGTTACTTTGTTTGGGTTATATATATGAAACATAGAATTATGTTTTGATTTTAAATAAATATATATCTAAAGTTAATAAGCTTGACACATTCCATTAGAAGGAATAAGATTTCGAAGTTGACTTCAATTAGTTTCAAATTTAAAGTTCAATAAAGTAGTGCACACTCTCCTAAATTATTGAATCAAGAGTTGACAACATCAACTTATATTTTAAGCAACAAATATAAAATCTGACTTTTTTACAATTTTAATGGCATAGGCTACAAAGCAATAAATAATATATACATGCATAGATACATCACACAGTTGAAATCTTGAAATGAAAGGGTTGAAACATATCTTGAAAAGCAATATGTGAGAAACAGATTTTTATTTTATTTTTTCATGTATTTATATTCCTGATATAAAACAACATATTCCTCATATAGCTTAGGGGTTTTTGTCTACCTGTGCATCATCTCACTGCGAACAAATAACAATGTTCCAAAGCCTTTGAGCTCTTCTTACAATTTTGTTAATCTTTCGGGCAATGAAAGAAGAAGGTAACAATGGAGGAGCTGCAATGCATGGACCACTTTCTGAATGAAATGAATTCAAAGAAGATAATGACCCATTCTTTCGCAGATAAAAACTTCTGCTACCGACATCTCCAATGACATCTGATTTGTCCAAACCTAGCATGCGTCAAAAAATTAAAGCATGCATAAGCTGATTAAATAATCCTGAACAAGACTTTCACAGATCCGCAAAAATAACAAATTAAGGACTAGCTCTTTGGAAAAATTAACTAATGTTTAGGAAAGTGTAGAATTTGATTTAGAAATGTGAGATATTAAGTTTTGACTTACTTTGGAGACTGAAATGGGAGTCATGCAATTGAAAGAAAGATGAGGGATTAGGATCGAGTTTAGGGCTCCTCCCTTCTTCTCTATATCTATCTATCACACGCTTTATTGTGTCCTCTACACTGGACCCCAATTTAACCATGGTTCTTATTGGCCCTGGACTTCCTTCAACGGTCACATTAACCACCACCTTCGCTTCCTTATTGTACCCCTGTGTCTAATAGACATGATCACCAACACACAACTTTAGAGGGCCGAAGCGTGATTCCGGACTCATTAGGTAAAAAACTAGTCCAAATACACAAGGCTCTTATATTATTTATCTGATTTGAATAATGATTTCTCTAAGGTTACAACACATATAATCTTATTGATAGATGTGATGTTCACCATCTTCCTAATTCATTAGGTGATATAGATATGTAATAATCAATCAGCTATCACTTATGTGGTTGATCAATAAGTTTATTAGTAATTGCAGTATTTATTAATTATTTATCAGGCATGCATGCTACGTCATTAAGCCTAATTAATATTGAGATCAATCTCACTCGTTTATGCTGTGTAATTTGGATGATAAAGCTTACATACCAAATTACCAATCCTACAATAATATCACGATTCTTAAAAATAAATTAAAAATCTGGAGTGAAGATTACTTTATATTTGTTTGATCTCACAGAATTGTTAGACAATTAAAAGTAAGGAGAATGTTTAATGTATCTAAACGAGGCATCAAATTAAATGATTTTTAAATTTAATTTTTTGAAATACATGCAAAAAAAAAATAAGGATAAGGGCATACAATATTAAATACAATCATATAGATAAGTAAATGACCAGTAAAGTACAATAAACAATTTTGCACACAATGGTTACCCCTGTTTCAATTCTTCACCTCATTAGTACAAAGCTTTTTAGAATCCTTTCTAGGGATCATGAAATAAGCTAGTTCAACTACGTATAATGGTGTGTTTGTTGGTTTACCACAAAAGAAAGAAACATACCATTGATAGAAGCAAGATAAGAAATCATAGTTACATGGGTTCTCAGTAGTTAATCCAGTCCTATCCCATTTTATAAGGTTTGTAGTTTACATTATTATTATTATTAGTAGAGAAAAATGTATATCAGGACTCTAAAAATATGACATGTCCTATTTTGTTTATTTGTTAAAATATTTTTATAGAAAATGATGCACATGTCACAATTTCATTGGCAGAATGAGATAACTTAATAACTTTTCTCATTATACGAGTAGATACTTTATTCCTTTATTACTATTATAAGATGAGAAAAAAAATGTAATTATACACAAGTTTATTATTCATCATTTATTTTTAATTAACATTTGAAAAGTAGTACAAATAAATGATAGATAATATATAGTGTGTATAAATCTTTATAACATAAATTCATAACATTTCTAACTAAACTAATACATATTTGAGTATAATATTTATACATTATCATATTATTTTTTAAAATTCAATTATAATTAATCATGAATAGTGGCAAATGATATAATTAGAATAAATAAAAGTAATAATGTGTGATACTTAGTATGATAAATCTGGTACGCAATACTTATGGTAAATAATAAAAAGTAATAAATAGTGTGGGGGTTGGTCGGCAAATAAAACAAAAATAGAAAATGAATGTTTAGTAAAGTTGACTCTGACTAACCTTAATCTGATTATTACTGTGACTGTATGGAGATGAAGGAAAGAGAGAAGGGGAAGATAGAAAGGCATCAAGGGATATTCGATGGTGGAAAATTGTTTCTCTACTTCTCCCAAAATGGTCATCAAAATCATCATCATAATCTCTAGCTCTGGAAAAGAGCAGAGGCGCCGATGAGCATCGCTTCAAAATCTTAGGCCTCGGACGAGGTGGTCTCCGGCCTCCGATTAGAAGCGATCGCCGCCGTGGATTCCTTTGAGACATGAATATAGTATTGGTTGGAGAGTGCATAATAGAGGAATGAGAAAGAGAGAAAAAGGAATTGAATAGAATGGTAGCTGAAGTGGTGTGGTTTGCGTGTGGGGAGAGTAGAAGCACCTGTCAACTTCACTGCTCATATTTATTTGCCCCTTAACTGCACCAACGGATTTGGGAGGGCCGTTGCTGGCTACGTGCCCCACAATGTTTTTTTTTAATAGTCTCATAAATAAATTACTTTACATTAAAAACTCTAAGCAATTTACTTTATTTATATATTTTTCTAAAGCTTAAAAAAACATTACCCATGAGCCAATTGGTTGTTCTGACATAATGAAATTACTATAGGTTTTTTATATATTTTATATTTTGTATGGGTAAATAATAATTACTTTATTGGTAATTGATTAACAAGTTTTTGAAAAAAAAAAGTTAAAAAATTATACTATAAATTTATGAATATGCTCTCACACCTTAACATCTTTATGTGCATTATCTGGCCCTTTTAAGTGGTCAGTGTGCAAGAGGTATATTATATAAGGGTATTAAAATAGAGATAAAAATATATATTTAATAATGTATGAGTTTTATATATTATCATTTTATTATTTATAATTTATGTTTAATTATTATTAACTTTTTAAAAAAGATACAAATAAAGCATGACTGATGTATTAATTATGTATAATTATTTACATTAATAGTATATAAATATTACACTCTAAAATAAATTAATAAGAGATATTACATATTTTTGTACATTATTTATCACTAGAAAATTACCAATATGAATGGAAAAAGCACATCTTCTATCCTAAAAATATCATGTGCCATTTTTTAATTAGTCAAGAATTTACTTTATTATTAAAATTTAAATATATGAGTAGACACTCTTTTGGGGTATAGGACATATTAACCCCTCAACCAAGCTGTGCTTCATACTTAACATAAGACACATTAAAAAACTCACTTTTTTTTTTACGAGTGTAATATTGATATACTGATAGTTCAAAGAATTATGCACAATCAGTATAGCATTCACTATTTATTTGGATTATTTTTGTAAAAATTCAAACATAATTAAAAATAAATGATAGATAATAGAGTGACAATGTAAAAAATTCATATTTTTCTTTTTGTTTATATATATTTTTTAACTTTACCTACTAGACTGAGTGTCACCAACAAAAGTCAATACGCATATGTGGCAATAAATAAACCAAAACCCAACTCTGTATTTCTACGTGTCCAGATCCGTGTCACAGTGTTTCCATATAATTTGAATCTTGAACCCGAATGACATTTGCCATTCTGTAATCCTGGATCAATCATATACGTTACTATAATATAAAATTAAAATTGTATATAGTTAAATCATATGTTAAGAAGCAAAGATTATAACTAAGGTGTTGCTGACGATTTTAAAAATTCACGAAAGGGTACAATGTTACCCCTCCATTTTAAAATTTTGCTCCTTAAAAACAAAATATATAAATTATTTATATATTTAACATACTTTATATATAGAAGCAAAACATTAAAAAATATGAAGATAATAATAAGACATGATATGTAATGTGAGTGATACAATATGGAAAATATTCCCGGTCGTAAATGAGATCAACTGTCTCAATTTTTATGTTTTATTGTATTTAAATTCAATTGAAAGTTGTCATCTACTTAATAATAAAAATAAAACAATTTAGTTACCAACAACATGTTAGTTAGTTTAATCGTGTAAGACCTTACTAGATCACTAGAATGACCAAAAAGTCAAGTGATCGATTACTGAGGGTGACACTTGTTGAGAGGAATAGTCACATACTCTGAGCAGTACCAAAAAATAAATTTATTTACCAATAAAATGGTGGCAGAGTTTTGATGTTTAACTATTTCTGTATTTTAATCCAAAGTAATAAGAATATATGGGTAGTGATCTACTTACGTACTCTTCATCCTAGTTATCAATTATATAGACATTTAATAGTTTAGATTTACTTATTAATTTAAACTATTGGATTTCCCTAGAGTTGATGGCTAGTAAGTGGATCTCTCCCCATTTTAAAATATATGGTTAAGTTCTAATGGTTTTTGAATTTTTAGAATTGTGAAGTGAACCAATCTTATAAACTTAGGAAGATAGGATGACTGAAATCATAAGGTGGTGATTATGAAGTGTGCACTGAACAATATTTCACAAGCCCGTCTAGCTCAGTTGGTAGAGCGCAAGGCTCTTAACCTTGTGGTCGTGGGTTCGAGCCCCACGGTGGGCGTGTTTTTATTTTTCTTGGTTCTTTTTTGAAAATTTCAAGGACCAATCGTTGTGGGCTACGTAACATTAGCCTAGAAAACAACTAAGGGCCACTAAGTATACAGTTTTGGTCATCTGAACTCTTCTACAACTAGACCAAACCGTTTAGCACATTAACACGTTTATACAAATATATGATTACAAATTTACAAGTACCAGAAGCTCATCATCTAGTTCCCAAGCAAATAACATCATATCTGGATATCATCTAATGTAAGTTCATGTGTCGTTAACATCTTCAATTTCTGCAAAAAGATAATATCCTACAAGAATAGACATGACAAATTGCAGTTCCTAGTTAAGGTACAAATTTGGCATTGAAAAGGGTAAAAACTGCAATAGTGCAATAAGTTGTGCAGGACTTGATTAGCCCAGAATAATTCTCCTATTCAGCTTACCAGTAAGCTTGTGAGAAACTCTAAGCTGAGGATTTAAACAACATATCAGATTAGAAAATCTGAAAAAAAATTGAGAGTAGTTACAATCTCATTTTATCAAGAGAATTATTCATACCTCTGATCTGGTCACTGATGAATACAAAAATTTGTTCCCCATCTTTTTGAAATCATTGGATGCATGCCTCAGGCACCAAATCACTATCTCATAAGCTTATCTTCATGCAAAGTCCAAAACTAACAAGGAATGGAGAAGAAAATTGTTCAACAGTAGCTTTGCCTATGCTATCCTCTAGATGAGATTTTCATAAGTAAATGCATGTTTTATGAGGGAAAATCATATTAACGTAATTTGTACCTCTAGTATGGGATAAAAACGTGCTAGCTACCATGTCTCTTGTTCACCAAATGGTCTTCCCTTGCTGCAAGCTTCTTCTAACAACTTAACAGAATAGTTTTCAGACATGATAGGATCATGGTCCTCCAAAAGAACCTCTTTTTTCTAATATGGACCACAGTCTTGCCAGGAACCTTTAAAATACAGTAGATTCATTTTATATATGAGAGTGGACACAAATTCATAGAAATCAATTACTAACAAAATAGAGCTAAGAAATCTGATCAATAGATCTCTCTAGAATGAGCAACTGGCAGGTCGTCTGGTGAAAATTGGGTATATAATTTTTATATTTCATAAGACAGTCCCAGACTACAGTAGCGAGCTTTGAGGAATAAGATCGCGGAAAGTAGTTACTGTGGTTGTATCACTTGTATGTAGGGCCCTGGCAGCACGAAAGCGAACAGAAGGAAATTCCTATTAAAAGAAATACATGCTTCAGAAGACTTCTCAATCACATGTTTGAACAATTATAGAACATTGGTAACAACTCGATTTCTTGTCACAACTCACAAGAAATGGTGACTACATAGTCTTAATGAAGCAAATACTGTAGCAATCCGCTTGGCCATCACATTCAAAGATTTTGATCGTCATGGATTCATGGTTATGTCTTAATGAGAAATGTCTCTTACAAATACATCTACATAAAATCATAACTATTTTGAGGTAAATTTTAAAAATTATGATTTCAGATGCAAATTTCATATTTTCTGATTCCATAAGCAGTGCCCTCATTATTGGCAGGACCCATAAATTAAAGTGCAAGTGAACAACCAATACCTGGCTGTCTATGGCAAAATACTCCAAATTCTACTGCATAGTGTTATCCAAATGAGTGGAAAATATCAATAAGCAATAGAAACTTTTTGGCCACAAATATGAATTTATGCACATTGTAGTTTCTAAAAGAAAAAGAAAATCACCCCTCTCAGTGCTCCTAATCGAGGCAACACCCTTGTATCTTTCTTAATGTCCATAACCAATTCTCTGGAAATAGTTGAACTGAATAAAACACATATCCTACAAGAACACATAAGACAATAGGCTTGAAAACAAATAAGTTGAAGCCAGGATAAATTGCACACAAGAGATATTATAAATTTAATTGCGTATTTTCCTGACATGTTTGACAAAAACATTACTGCACTGCCAACAGGGATGAAAAGAAAATCATTAATATCGACCGATCCTTAAAACTTGACAATTTTGGTTAAGTCAATTCTAAATCAAAGCTAAATGAAAATGTCTTACAGCCAAGATAACTCAGGTATATTTTTCATCCAACAATTTACATTATAAATGATTAATTGGCACTATAAGTAATAGTCTTCTTTCAAGACCAGCTCCTATACATGTTCCTCCTGGACCTTGCTTATTGCTCATAACATTATAGAAGAGACAGGATTCTAGATTGTAAACCAGTTGACATCCCATGGATCCTAACGTGAAGCTTCTACTGAATCAGGGGGAGCCCTATCCTGATCCGGGTAGATACCGGAGATTAGTGGAAAAACTAAATTATCTAACCAGGGCTAGACCTGCTATATCCTTCCCTATCAGTTTTGTTTGACAATTTATGAACTCCCCTTGTGATAGTCACTAGCATGCAGTTGTTCGGATCCTTAGTACATAAAAGGATAACCGGAAAGGGAATTAGTTATGCAGATCGAGGTCATGCTATTATTGTTGGGTACTCAGATAAGATTCAGCTAGAGATCTAGGTGATAGATAATCCACTACAAGTTATTGTGCTTTTAGGTGGAAATCTGATCTCTTGGAAGTTGTAGGAGTAAAAAAATAATGTTGTTGCCAGGTTAAGCATAGAAACTGAATATCAGGCTATGGCTTACACTATACATAAGCTCATGTGGCTGAAACATTTACTTCAGGAGTTACAATTGTGCAGAGTTGATTCCATGAGGCTAATGTCTGATAACTAGTCTGCTTTAAATCTCTATGAGAGAACAAGACATATTGAGAAAAAATATCATATCTGGTATCATGTAGAAGTCTCATGCTTGCTCTTGCGATCAACTGGCCGACATTTTCACCAAATCTTTGCAAGGTCCTAGGATAACATATATATCTGACAAGTGGGCTGCATATTATTGTGGTGTATCTTTATCTTTACTAGTTTCCCTAGATAGCTGATCCTAATACCTTAAGTTTATGGATTGATTAGTCTTAGCATGTATATAAAGATTGTACCCAATATTCATCAAATATCAAGTTATTCACTCACATTCAGATTAAATAGGAATTAGCAATTTACATAACGCATACAGAAGAAGGGTGAGTGCCTCTGCATACAGAAGAAGGGTGAGTGCCTCTGCATCCAGACTCCAAAGTTAAGTTAATGAATCGATGCAGAATTCATCAAGGCAACATTGTCGCATATCTTCCAAGTTGATTTAGAATCCCACGATTTGGTGAACTGAGCATCTCATTTAATAATCCTGCAAACAATTTCAGTACACGTAATTTAAATGAGTCCTGAACAGAAAAATAAGCAATTTAGTATGAAAAACTTAAAATGTTAACAGGAAAAGAAAACCATAGGAAGATAGGATGACTGAAATCATATGGTGATGATTATGACGTATGCACTGAACAATATTTCACAAGCCCGTCTAGCTCAGTTGGTAGAGCGCAAGGCTCTTAACCTTGTGGTCGTGGGTTCGAGCCCCACGGTGGGCGTTATTTATTTTTCTTGGTTCTTCTTGGAAAATTTCAAGGACCAACCGTTGTGGGCTAAGCTACGTAACCTCAGCCTAGAAATCAACAAAGGGCCACTAATTATACAGTTTTGGTCATCTGAACTCTCCTATTCCTATACCAAATGGTTTATCACATTGACTTTACACATTGTAACGTAAGGTACAAATATATGATCACAAATTTACAAGTACCAGAAGCTCATCTTCTAGTTCCCAAGCAAATAACATCATATCTGGATATCATCTAATGTAAGTTCATGTGTTGTTAGCATCTTCAATTTCTGCAAAAAGATAATATCCTACAAGAATAAACATGACAAATTGCAGTTCCTAGTTAAGGTACAAATTTGGCATTGAAAAGGGTAAAAACTACAATAGTGCAATAAGTTGTGCAGGACTTGATGAGCCCAGAATAATTCTCCTATTCAGCTTACCAGTAATAAGCTTGTGAGAAACTCTAAGCTGAGGATTTAAACAACATATCAGATTAGAAAATCTGAAAAAAATGAGAGTGAGTATTTATAATCTCATTTTTTCAAGAGAATTATTCATACCTCTGGTCTGGTCACTCCACCGACGATGAATACAAAAATTTGTTCCTCATATTTTTGAAATCATTGGATGCATGCCTCATGCAGCAAATCACTATATGCTAGCAGGAAAGATAAAAATTACATGCAAGAAAGTTGCAGCATAGTTGGTGATTCAAAAGAAACATGATAGTTCCCTAACTCTTATATAATAATCACAACCTTATGCATGTCTACACAGATAAAAAGTGAGAGGGAATAATAAGCAAGTGCCATCTGGGAACAACAAGGTCAATGGAGAAAGGAAGAAATATAAACTAATCTCATTAAGCAATCATCAGAGTAATGATGCCATAAGAAAATAAAACCTTGAATATCCATCATCAGAGCCTCATGGTTGAGCCCAAGTTGGTGTGCGCCTTCATCTTATTGAATGAGCAGGAGGATTTTGGTTTACATACCCAAAGAGAAAGGGGTACTGTGCAAACTTGGACTTCTGTCATTCAAACATGGATAGATTTTGGCAATTCAGTTTTTGCTAGTTGTTCAATGAGTTCCTGAATAATTATCTACTCATCACATGAGGCTATAAACATTGAAGCTAGATATGCAACCAACTGGATCGTCATAAATATAGTTGTAACATAATTTAAAATTGATAAACATAAGGGAAATCAGAGTTATTTTATTTATATCACAATGATATTTAGATAGAAGTAAATGGTGTGTGCATATTTATCATATCTAAAGCATAAAAATTTAGTTGTAATAGTCAAACATACAACTATATCATAAGCTCATCTTCATGCAAAGTCCAGAACTAACAAGGAATATTCAAGAAAATTGTTGAACAAAAACTTTGCCTATGCTATCCTCTGGATGAGATTTTCATAAGTAAATGCATGTTTTATTAGGGAAAATCATATTAACGTAATTTGTACCTCAACTATGGGATAAAACCGTGCTAGCTGTCATGTCTCTTCTTCACCAGAACATCCTTTCCTTGCTGCAAGCTTCTTCTGACAACTTAACAGAATAGTTTTCAGACATGATAGGATCCTAATGCTCCAAAAGAACCTCTTTTTCCTATGGACCACCAGTCTTGCCGTGAACCTTAAAAATACAGTAGTTTCATTTTATATGAGAGTGGATACAAATTAAAAGAGGGGGAGAGAGATTGTATGTTACTTCATTAACATATTTATTTCCCTCCATTTTCAACAAATCGTTACAAATGGCATCATATATCCGTTCATGTATCACTAGAGCAATCTACAAATCCAGAAAAATATCCTCCTTGTAAACAACATGACAGTATGTTAAAAGACTATTGTAAGTCAATGACCAACAAATAGAGCTAAGAAACCCGATCAATATATCTGTTAAAAATGAGCAAGTGGCAGGACTCTGTATGGGGAAAGTAGGGTATATTTTTATATATTTCATAAGACAATCTCAGACTACAGCAGCGAACTTTGTAGGAATAAGATCGTGGAAAGTAGTTGGTAGTTACCGTGGTTGTATGTAGGGACCTGACAGCAGGAAAACGGACAGAAAGAAATTCCTATTAAAAGAAATACATGCTGCAGAACATTCATAACAGTTTTTTCGTTTTCATGTTACTACTCACAATGAGTGCTGACTACATACTCTTAATGAAGCAAACACTGAAGCAATCCGCTTGGCCATCAAAGGATAATCGGAAAGGGAATTATTTATGCATATCGAGGTCATGCTCTTATTGTTGGGTATTCAGATAAGATTCAGCTGGAGATCTAGGTGATAGGTAATCCACTGCAAGTTACTGCACTTTCAGGTGGAAATCTGATCTCTTGGAAGTTGGAGGAGTAAAAAACGTAATATTGTTGCCAGGTCAAGAATAGAAACTGAATATCAGGCTATGGCTTACACTGTACATGAGTTCATGTGGCTGAAACATTCCATGAGGCTAATGTGTGATAACTAGTCTGCTTTGTATCTCTATGAGAGAACAACACATATTGAGGTTGATTATCATTCCAATGGAGAAAAAAAGATCATATCTGGCATCATGTAGAAGTCTCATGCTTGCTCTTGCGATCAACAAGCCGAAATTTTCACAAAATCTTTGCAAGGTCTTAGGATAACATATATATCTGACAAGTGGGCTGCATATTATTGTGGTGAATCTTTATCTTTACTAGTTTCCCTAGATAGCTGATCCTAATACCTTAAGTTTATGGATTGATTAGTCTTAGCATGTATATAAAGATTGTACCCAATATTCATCAAATATCAAGTTATTCACTCACATTCAGATTAAATAGGAACAAGATATTTACATAAAGCATACAGAAGAAGGGTGAGTGCCTCTGCATCCAGACTCCAGAGTTAAGTTAAATGAACCGATGCAGAATTCATCAAGGCAACATTGTCATATATCTTCCAAGTTGATTTAGAATCCCACGATTTGGGGACCTGAGCATATCATTTAATAATCCTGGAAACAATTTCAGCACACATAATTTAAATGAGTCCTGAACAGAAAAATAAGCAATTTAGTATGCAGTGCTAGTGAAATAGCATCTTTCCAAAAAAAACACTTTAATTATTCAAGTCTTATTTGAATCAGCCTATTCTGTCCATTAATGAGAAGGATAAAACAGTGATGCATTCAATGTAATCTTCCGTATTCTTTTTGGTCCCCTTATCTTGGACAAAAGAAGAAGAAATGGTACAACCTATTAGAGTGGAATATAAAATCAGAAGATATGTAACCCACTGAAAGGGGAAAAATGAAACACAATGTTAAGCATGCCACTCACACAGTACACACAACAGTCTAAGAAAACAAGAGACACAAAAACTAAGAAAGTTGCTGGTGTCTAAATGTTTGCTAGAAAGATTGCACCAAATTAGCTTTGATAAATGTGGTAGGCAGGACAAAACAGAAGACATGTTTATGTTGTATGTTTGACTTGTTTCATAAATAGAAAAGAAAGTGGGACATTTTGATTCACTTAAGATAACACAAAATGATAATCTGAAAATAGAAAGAAAGAAAGAAAATATTTTGAGAAAAAAGAAAGTCAAGAAATGGTGTAATATGGAAATAATGAGCAAACGGAACATTGATTATATAACTAAGCATGAATTGAAGAAATAAGATATAGAGGGGAATTACTTTCGCGGGTAAGTGGATGAGGGATCCGAATCCGACATGGACATGCAGTTGCTCTCTCACTTTGATTTATCACTCCTTCTTCAGTTAGAAATTATAGATGAGAAAGCACTGCCTGATCATCAATTAATTGTTCACCAGCACTTTGATGAGCCCAGAATAATTCCCCTCTTCAACTTACCAGTAGGCTTGTGAGAAACTCTAAGCTGATGATTAAAACACCATATCAGATTAGAAAAACTGAAAAAAATGACTGTATTTACAATCTCACTATATTAAAAGAATTAATCATACCTCTGATCTGGTCACTCCACCGATGGTGAATACAAAAATTTGTTCCCCATCTTCTTGAAATCATTGGATGCATGCCTCAGACACCGAATCACTATATGCAAGCAGGAAAGATATACAAGAAAGTTGCAGCATAGTTGTGGTGATTCCAAAAGAAACATGATAGTTCCCTGACTCTTATATAATACGCACAACCTTATGCAAGTCAGCAAGTCTACACAGATAAAAAGTGAGGGGGAATAATAAGCAAGTGCCATCAGGGAACAACAAGGTCAATGGAGAAATGAAGAAATATAAACTAATCTCATTAAGCAATCATCAGAGTAATGATGTCATAAGAAAATAAAACCTTGAATATCCATCATCAGAGCCTCATGGTTGAGCCCAAGTTGGTGTGCGCCTTCATCTTATTGAATGAGCAGGAGGATTTTAGTTTACATACCCAAAGCAAACTTGGACTTGGATCATTCAAACATGGACAGATTTTGGCAATTCTCATCATATGAGGCTATAAATATTGAAGCTAGATATACTAGATATACAACCAATTGGATCGTCATAAATATAGTTGTCACATAATTTAAAAATTGATAAATATAGGAAAATCAGATTTATTTTATTTTATTTATATCACAATGATATTTAGAGATAGAAGTAAATGTTGTGTGCCTATTTATCATATCTAAAGCATAAAAATTTAGTTGTAATAGTCAAACATACAACTACAACATAAGCTCATCTTCATGCAAAGTCCAAAACTAACAAGGAATAGACAAGAAAATTGTTCAACAGCAGCTTTTCCTACGCTATCCTCTGAATGAGATTTTCATTAGTAAATGCATGTTTTATGAGGGAAAATCGTATTAACATAATTTGTACCTCTACTATGGGATAAAACCGTGCTAGCTGCCATGTATCTTCTTCACCAGAACGAGCTTTAGTTGTTGCAAGCTTCTTCTGACAACTTCACAGAATAGTTTTCAGACATGATACGATCATGATCCTCCAAAAGAACCCCTTTTTCCTAGGATGGACCACCAGTCTTGCCGTGAACCTTTAAAATACAGTAGTTTCATTTTATATGAGAGTGGACACAAATTAAGAAAGGAGGGAGAGGGAATGTATGTTACTTCATGGACATATTACAAATGGCATCATATGTTCGTTCAAGTATCACTCCAGCAATCTACAAATCCAGAAAAATATTCTTCTTGTAAACAACATGACAGTCTGTTAAAAGACTATTGTGAGTCAATGACCAACAAATAGAGCTAAGAAACCCGATCAATATATCTGTTAAGAATGAGCAAGTGGCAGGTCTCTGTCTGGGGAAAGTAGGGTATATTTTTATATATTTCATAAGACAGTCCCAGACTACAATAGCGAGCTTTGTAGGAATAAGATCATGGAAAGTAGTTAGTCATTACCGTGGTTGTATGTAAGGACCTGGCAGCAGGAACGCGAACAGAAGGAAATTCCTATTAAAAGAAATACCTGCTTCAGAAGACTTCTCAATCACATCTTTGAACAATTATAGAACATTCATAATAGTTTTTTGTTTTCATGTCACAACTAACAAGGAATGCTGACTACATACTCTTAATGAAGCAAAAACTGAAGCAATCCGCTTGGCCATCAAAGGATAACCCGAAAAGGGAATTATTTATGCAGATTGAGGTAGGTCATGCTAGTATTGTTGGGTATTCATATACATATTCAGCAGGAGATCTAGGTGATAGATAATCCACTGCAAGTTACTGTGCATTTAGGTGGAAATCTGATCTTTTGGAAGTTGGTAGGGTAAAAAACCCAATGTTGTTGCCAGGTCATGCATAGAAACTGAATATCAGGCTATCGCTTACACTATAGATGAGCTCATGTGGCTGAAACATTTATCTCAGGAGTTACAATTGTGCAGAGTTGATTCCATCAGGCTAATGTGTGATAACTAGTCTGCTTTGTACCTCTATGACAGAACAAAACATATTAAGGTTGATTTTTATGCCAATAGAGAAAAAGATCATATATGGCATCATCAAGAAGTTTCTTGCTTGCTCCCATGATCAAATTATCAATATTTTCACCAAACCTTTGCAAGGTCCTAGGATAACATATATATCTGACAAGGGAGACACATGTTATTATGGTGTATCATTATCTTTACTAGTTTCCTTAGATAGCTGATCCTAACCCCTTAAGTTTATGGATTGATTAGTCTTAGCTTGTATGTAAATATTGTACCCAATATTCATCAAATACAAAGTTATTCTCTCACATTCAGATTAAACAGGAACTACCAATTTACATAAAACATACAGAAGAAGGGTGAGTTATTCTATATCCAGATTCCAGAGTTAAGTTAAATGAATTGATGCAGAATCCATAAAAGCACCATTGTCATTTACCTTCCAAGTTGATTCTAAACCCTGTGAATTTGGTGACCTGAGCATTTCATTTAAAAATCCTGGAGGCAATTTTATTACACATGATTTAAATGAGTTTATCTGAACAGAAAAATAAGCAATTTAGTATGAAAATTTTAATATGTTAAAAGAAAACCCTAAATGATGCAGTGCTAGTGAAATAGCATTTTTCCAACAAAAAAAGGCACTTCAACTATTCAAGACTTGTTTAAGGATAAAACCGTGATGCATTCAATGTAATCTTGCGTATTCTTTCTGTTCCCTTTACATGGAGAAAAGAAGAAATGGTACTGCCTATCGGAGAATAAAAGATGTGGAGTATAAAAATCAGAAGATATATAACCGACAAAAAGGGAGGAAAACGAAACACAATATAAAACATGTCACTCACACAGAACACACTACACACAAAAGTCCTAGAAAACAAGAGACACATAAACTAGGAAATTCGCTGGTGTCTACGTGTTTGGTAGAAAGATTGCACCAAATTAGCTTTGATAAATGTTGTAGAGCAGGACGAAACAGAAGACATGTTTATGTTGTATGTTTGGCTTGTTTCATAAATAGAAAAGAAAGTGGGACATTTTGATTCACCTATGATAACACAAAATGATAATCTAAAAATAGAAAGAAAGAAAATATATTGAGATAAAAGAAAGTCAAGAAACGGTGTAATATGGAAATAATGATCAATCAGAACGGTGATTATATAACTACGCGTGAATTGAAGGAATAGGATATAGAGGGAAATTACGTTCGCGGGTAAGAGGGCGAGGGATCCGAATCCGACATAGACATGCAATTGCTCTCTCACTTAGATTGATCACTTCTTCAGTTAGAAATTATAGATGAAGAATTATAGATTGATCACTTTGCGGAAAAGGTGTTTGTGCAGGAGGAAGAACAGCAACCCCAGAAAGTAGGAAAGAAAGAAAATGACTTAACTCGTTAACATTGAACGATTTGTCAATTTAAAGTGATTAATAGTTCAAGATTGGTTTTGGATGTAAAAAGATTGAACAGAAATATATCCAACTTGACGTGTTGAAATGCCTAACGATTTAAATACCTCCAAATGGGTAGCTGTGGGTCAGGCCAACCTGATGAACCACTCAATAAATTATTTGATCAGAAAAATAATTAATTATTGTCTATCACAATCAATAATATAGAGAATGATACATAATTACATATTATGGGCTGCAGATGTGCTTCCCACCACTAACGATAATCCTTTTGCTTTTTCATGTCTCTGGCTGGTAGGCTTCAAAAGACAAGAGTAAAGAACAAAAATAAATAGTAATTTTTTGGTTAAAAGATATTAAATAATCGTAGTTATTCATATAATTGATGGTTGGGTGATGAATAACGGTTAGAAAATATATTTAATTTACTAAAATAATAAATTTAATTTTTTATATTGGACACGTGTACAAATATTTTTATTATGTACTTAGTTTGTTTATTTATGTCTTTATAATAAACAGTTAAAGAATTATATATGCTACTTTTTTAAATAATATATTTGTTTAGACTTAAATGTTTTTAGTTAGGTGAAACATTAGGCTTTATTTTCATACTTATCTATATCTATATCTATACTATTAATAAAGGGACAATACAAAATAATCACTCATCATGGTGTAATTTGTGTTTTCCTATTTTGCCCTTAATATCTTTCTATTTCTACCAAAAAAACCATATAATATTATTTTCTTATTTTATCCTTATTATCTTCTTATTTTAAAAGTGTATTTAAAAAATTGAATATTAGACCAATTGAATAAATTCAACCGTAAATTTAGCGCAAAAAATTATATTTGAATTTACAAAATACAAACTATATATTATAAACGATAGGAACGCTAGTTATATATAAAACTAAAATTTGAAATAACTCTCCTCATGGTGTAATTTTCATTTCCTATTTTGCCCTTCACATTATTTAATTTTTACAAAAAAACTTTATAAACCTAAGCAACTACCATCAATACATTAATTAACCACATATCTCACATCAAAAAATATAATATAAAGTACATCAAACACAACAAACAAATTCTAATTCAAAAAATGAAATATATAAAAATTGAATATTCGCTGACAGGCACGAAGTGTCTGTACATGCTAGTAAATATAATAGACATATCATTTAAACATATTTATTATATTTCACTACTTTTGGTTGAGGTTTTAAAAATGGAAGGAAGGAAAGGGAAAAAATGAGGGAAATAAAATCATTGGTTGTAAGGAAAATAAAATATGGAAAGATATAAAAAATGGTAGGTCCTCATCTATTTGCTTTACGTGCTGACAGTGGAGTTGTGTTATAATTTTTATATTTTCTCTTCATTTTCTTTCACTTCTCCATCATATAAAACAACCAAGAATCTTTTTAAGTTCTTGCCAAGTAGAGCCTTTAGCTTCGGAAAATATATGTTATTAGCATTTACATGTTTTTTCGATCAAATTGGAACACCTATATGATATCTGAAACAAAAAATGCGTACAAGAGATAATATTAACTAACAAAAGAGACTCAAATTAAAATAAATGACTATATGAACTTTAACTAACATTTTTTGAGTGATAAGGTGATTAGTTGGCTGAGATTTCCTCCCATAAATAAACTAAAAATGTTAAAGTTCAATATAATTATTGATAAAAATACAAATTTAATCATTTATTGTATTGTTTGATTGAATGTATTATTTATGTGTCAGTCTAATAGTGTAAGACTCTCCTAAATTTAAAGAAATATCAAAAGATCAAAAATTTGATTATTATAAATGATATTTATTTAGAGAGATGGTCACACATATCGAAATAGATTAATTTTTGGCACATAGAATAAAGAAATAATCCTATTAATACAAAAAAAATGTAAAAATATATGTAGTCAATACATTTGTCATGTTGGTAAATAATATTACATTTGTTTAACACTCTTGTTTTTAAACACTTGTAATGTTCACACTTTTCATCAAGTTTGTTGCAATAATTATTTTGGTATATAATTTTTACTCAGCAATCAATGACTATTGTTAATAGATCAATGAATGATTTAATAATAATATAAAAATATAGACACAATTTTCTATTTTTTCCTTCATAAATTGGAATTTTTGGGGTTAATAGTATATTTTTTGAAAAATAATATACTCTCTTATAAAATCATCTTATCTATTACCTACAAAACAATTGAGTGACAGTCTTTAAATTTAGATATTACAAAAGATTTATAAAATCAGCCTAAAACCATGATAGCCTTTAGCTTGAGTATATTGTTAGAAATAGTGTTGTTAAAACAGTTTTATACGTGTTGGTTCAATTGATAAATCAGTTTCAATACTGATATAATATAATAATTATATTGATTATGCAATCATACCGGTCAAAATTGGTCATACCACTCACTTTTTAATTGAACCGTACCAGTAATACTGACTGATTTTTATTTAAAATTAACTTTTTAATGAAAATAAAAATATTGATTTTTTATTGATTTTTCAATATAAATGTTAATATATTATATATGTATATCTAATTTGATTACCATGTAATTTAATTAATGAACTAACAATTTAATCACTATACCAATACCTAACCAATTTAATGACTGATACGATATTAATAACATCATAAATAATTGAAACTTACTAATAGAGCGGAAAGAGTTCAACATCATTCATTATTTCAATTTAGATGGTCCAACATATTTCTTGCATCGGGAATAGCTGATGAGCTTTCACCGTGCACCACTCCCCACCACACTCATTATCCTTTTCTAAAATGTTTTTTTAAGAATGCTTTTCCGACTTAGAGAAGAGTTTGTATATTGTTCTCAACCCTTTTAAAAACTCAGGGCCCAAGAAAGTTTTGGCATGAGAATTTAAAAATGAATGACAAATTAAAAAAAGAAACACAATGCTAAGAAAACGACGACGTCAAACCTCGGGTTTGAATTAATTAACAGCGAAAACTGAAAAGACAACGCATACCATACCAGAGTTATTATCATCACTATAATCAACAGAGGAGGGAGATTATTCATTTATCGCAGAAAAGAAGAGAGAACGTCCAAACTCGATAACCCAAGAAAACAAAAATGGGAAAGGATCTGAGCGATGACCAAATTTCTTCAATGAAGGAAGCTTTCACTCTCTTCGACACCGACGGTGACGGTAAGATCGCTCCATCGGAGCTCGGAATCCTCATGCGCTCTCTCGGAGGCAACCCGACTCAGGCACAACTCAAAGCCATCGCAGCCGAAGAGAATCTCACCGCACCCTTCGATTTCCCGCGATTTCTAGATCTGATGGCGAAGCATATGAAACCTGAGCCCTTCGATCGACAGCTCCGTGATGCATTCAAGGTTCTTGATAAGGATTCTACAGGCTTCGTCTCCGTTACGGAGCTCCGGCACATCCTCACCAGCATCGGGGAGAAGCTCGAGCCTGCTGAGTTCGATGAGTGGATCAGGGAAGTCGATGTTGGCTCCGATGGCAAGATCCGTTACGAAGATTTCATCGCCCGAATGGTCGCTAAGTAAAATCAGATCCCTGCATCTGAATCGGTTTAAATGTGTTCATTCTGGTATTGCTTCTGTTTATTTCTGTAGTGTTTGTTTTTCTTCGGTAGTGGATCAATCAATTAACCGCTTTATGCTCAATTTTATTTATAACTGAACGTGTTTTGTCCTGTGTTGTTAACTGTGTATGGTTTTAGTCGACTGTGGCTATTCAATTTGCCCTATTTGTTTTCTTTTTGCATGTTCGGAGAAATAAATCTGGTCATGATTTGGAGAATATGTTTATAAATCACATGTACCTTTTTTTATTTTTGTTGAGCTTGTGTTTTAATTTGGATGGAATTGGAATGAATGAGTAAGTAAAGGAGGGTGGTGCAATCTTACTAGATAATAGACCTATACACCATGAAAATGTCCTCTTGCATGTGATGTGAGTGTGTGATTCCTCTCGCTGCGTTACTATGTGAACGATGCTCTAATTTCAAAACATCAAGAATCCTTTGTCAAGCATTTCCCCTTTTGCCACATGATGTTATGCATCTAACTTTTTTGTTGTTGAAGGATGAGAGGGATGCATATGATTCAATATAGAAATGTTACTTTGGTCCGGAAATGAATATGGTAAAGAATTTATTTAGGAAATATTGTCACTCTGAAATTGGTACTCGCGACAGTTGCATTTATTATTGATAGTTCAATAGAAGTTAAACCCTGATTGTAAAAGCTGTATAATATAGGGATGCAGGGGATTGAAATCCACCCCTCTTGCATTCGAAGTGAGCACTCTACGCTACACCTCTACCATCTAAGCTGCTTTTCAATATGAGGATTGGAAAGATAAATTTTGCTACAAGATGCATTTGATCTTCGTCATCTGTCTTTGCACTTATATAGTATCATGCATGTTCTTGTCGTGAAATTTTGGCATCGATTCCTTATATGATTCATGATCTCTGTCAATGTATTGTTTTTCCTGTCTATTTGGCTTCATGGAGAAGTATTTATATCCGGTTCAGGCGAGGATGCATAAGTCATTTTCTTGTAACAAGCTTTGCGGGAGATGATCTATGAATGGTTTAGTCTAATGTCAGGAAATTCACATATTTGTAGTGTTTATTGCAATTTTCAACCTTGCCTCTAAGTGGCATACACAATTTTCTGTCATTTAAAGACTAAGAGAAGAGTGCTATCAGCTAGACGTGGATCCAAAGAATAAAGATTATAATTCGTGTAGTGAGCAGTTGATAAGAAAAATGTGGCATGCCATAATATTATTGAGGGTTGATATATTCCATCAGGCAGTTTGGTCAGACTAAAATGCAATCTTTGTTATTGCACCCTTTGCATGTGGATTGTGTTACTGTATCATCTCTATTCTTTTGGTATGTTTGTCGAAATTAATATCACATTTTTAAGTGATGGAAATTAAATTCTGTGTTATAGTCTGTTTTTTTATAAATGCATCTAAAACATCAATCTTTAAGATCATAATATTGAACTGTTATCCATGTCAAGATAAACGTCAATATGATAGCTTTTGACTTGTAATGCCCGAATGTAAAATATTGAATGTCAAAATTAGATACATAAACCTAGCCTAGACACTTAAAGATTGATGTTTTAGATGACTCATTAGGTGTTATATAGAGTCTTGGCACTACATTGCTGGTGTTGCTGTGTCATGTTTTCAGTGTGTCTGCAGACACTGCTATTTGTAACTGTTTGTTTTGTTTAATCAGTTCAATCTTTACTCTAGCAAAGAGGGCCACTTCATTGTTATGCTGATTTGAATGACCCTATTATTTTACTTATGCTTGTTGCTTCGCACCCGCTGGATTACAAATTTGCGGTTTCATTTTCACTTTATTGTGGAGGGTGAGGTGGTGTCTCGGTTTGTTAAGGCCTATGTATATATGATTCAGTTTATGGTTTTCATTTGAAGTAATGTGTTGAAATTTTATTTTAGATTATCTTATCTTAACAAAATGATATTTAAGTAAACAGTCCTTGAACAAGTGTTCTAATGTTTCTAGAATAGAGAAAAATGTTTGAACCAACAATATATGACTTTGATATATTGCCTTTGTATAATCTGTCATTCATATTTAATCGTTAATAACAATAGAAAAATAGATTTTGTTCGTCTCTATATTAAGGAATTTGTAGCTCAATGTCGTTCTGTTTGGAATAAAGGTGAGATCGGTTATAAGAGACAATATTAATACTGCTAAGACTATGGCCAGGGAATGTGGGATTTTGACAGATGGTGACATATCCATTAAAGGTCCAGTGTGCATATATGAATCCTGCGTCAATGTGTCAGACCATAATTTGCGAGACATGTTCTGAAACCGGACGGGGTCGGGATGAAAGTATTGTTTTCAGATGCTAATCGCATTTCCAATTAATTGCCAGATAAAATGTGCACAATCTTTGAAATAAAAAAGAGAGGGTCCATCCACAACCCAGTTCAGAAATATCTACTTGGTCTTTCAGTACTCAATTGAAAAAACTGTACAATGGCTAAACCTAAAAAGGCATGCAATGAAAGCCTGAATTATGTCAAAGGGCAAACAAAAGCATATGTGAGAGCCAAATAGAGAGAACAGACAATGATTTTGCAGCAAAGAAAAGCTATTCAGTGCAAAACCAAATCATCAAACACTCTTCTTCTTAGAGGCAGAGTAAAAGTTCAGGTACCACTTCACAAATTTGCTGAGTCCACTCTTCAAATCAGTTGCAGGCATGTAACCAAGCTCCCTTTGCCATCTGCTAATATTGGCATGTGTAAACCTAACATCTCCGTTTCTCGGCATTGGCACTACCTTCCTCTTTGCCTTCACCTTCAGAAGCTTCTCCAATATCGTCACAAGCTCAGTCACTGGCACAGGTGAAGTATTCCCCAAATTATAAATCCTGAACTGTGCATTGCCCTTCTTCTTGCCACCACTACCAGTACTTTTCTTAGCAGTATCCAAAGCACTTAAACACCCTTTCACTATATCATCAATGTAGGTAAAATCCCTCGCCACGGTTCCATGATTAGCCGATTCAAAGATAGTAATCTGCTTCCCCTTGAGAATATTCTTAGTGAAAAAGAAATAAGCCATATCAGGTCTACCCCATGGGCCATACACTGTGAAAAAGCGCAAACCGGATATGGAAATTCCGTAGATATGATTATAAGTATGTGCAATTTCTTCACCGGCTTTTTTCGTAGCGGCATAAAGACTTGCTGGTTGATCAGTTCTATCCTTCTCAGAAAACGGTACCTTAGAATTGAGTCCATAAACAGAACTCGATGAAGCCCATACAACCGCGGGTTGAGGATTCGCCAATTTACACGCTTCTAGAAGGTTCACGAACCCGTTTACATTGCTATGAATGTAAGAGCTAGGGTTCTGCATCGCGTAGCGAACACCGGCTTGTGCAGCGAGGTGCATCACGTGCGTGAACGGGACAAGATCGAAGAGCTTGCGGAGGAGCTGAGAATCGTTGATGTCGCCTTCGACGACGAAAATCCCGGCGCGTGTTAGAAGCTTACGGCGAGCGCGTTTGAGGTTGGGGTCATAGTAACGGTTGAAGTTATCGAGACCGAGAACGCCGTCTCCGCGGTGTTTTAATGCGAGGGAGACGTGACAACCGACGAAGCCGGCGGCGCCTGTGACGAGGACGGTGAAGGAGGAAGCGGTGGTATTACGCGCTGATTTGGTGACGCGCTTTTCCCAATCGGTGTGTGTAGGGGAGGGAGAAGGGGAGAAAATGAAGAAGAAGAGAATGAAAATGAGGAAAATGGAAGACCATAGTGTGCGTTTGAAGAATCTGAAGCGATGGTGGTGAATGAAAGGAGGGTAGTACTTTTCTGGTTTCAACTTTTCTATGTTTGACACTGATACTGTTTTCATTACTGACATTTTTTTTTTCTTTCTAATTTCACAGAAACAAATAAAGAAATGGCAGGTTGTGTTTTTGGTAAAACCCTAATTAAATATCCCACCCTGCATATATGTTATGTGATTGTTATCCATTGGGTTGGGAGAATCAGGAAGGAATATTTCTTTTTTATTATGCTGGAATTGTGGAGCGGAACCAGCTCCAATATGAGAAGAGAATGAATACTTTTAATTTGTAATTCTTACTAAAAGATGTAAAATTATGATTGCTAAAACTTTTTTTTTTGCCACATGTTCCAATTTCTTATCAGACCTTCCCAGAGGGTTTGATTCTGATTATCTAACACACAAATTTTGCGGCGCTTAGAGGGTGATGGTGGATGGACATTCTCAGAATTTGCTGAGTGGTTTGATTTTTTTTTACTGCATTGACTCTTTCTCCATTGCATTATGCATGTGCTCCTTGCTTGTTCTTATTATGGGAATTACTTTGTGCCAATTCCTTATTATTTTTATTCTTTAATTTGTCAAGAAAATAAAATTATGTAATCAATAGTCAATACTCTTTGATGAACAATTGCAAGAATCTTCAAAAAGACAACTATTTTTTAATGAAAAGGAAGAATCTTCCAAAAGCTAATGCATCCAAATCTAAAGAATGGAGATCTATCCATTATTCGAGTGAAGTACTATAATAGGAAAAATAGTATGAGACAATACTTTTATGTTTTCATACATAATAAAATAATATTTTTATTATTAAAAATAAAAATAAAAATAAGAACAGCGAGCAAGAATCCTTACTCTTGCACCGATATGTTGATTATTGACACACATAAAAGAAAAGGAAATACTATTATTTTCAAATAATACCGTGCAAGTGTGCAACATAAACCACGAAATGAAAAGAATACCATTATTTTCAAAGTAAACATCTATATACAAAATACCAACATAAACCCACTAGCACCTTAGCATTTACCATTTGTTTTGTCCCTACCATACACAATATCACGGTATTTATAAGAATACAAATAATGTGGCATTTTGAGGATTTCTTAGCTATCACTTTCGCGTGAGGAGCATAATAAGTGAAAAGGTTTACCGTCCACCACTCCACCTACCAAGTATATTCTATGACATGCTAGACAAAATTCAACACCAAGAACCTTTATTTTAGTCCATGGTATTTTGTCACATTTGCAAACTTCGTACCTTACTCTGTTTCTTAATGACAACTCACTCCACTACATGTTCAGAAAAGTCTTGGCTAGGAACTTCATTCCACAGACACATACACTTAAATGACATATATAAAGGGTTTTTTTTATTTATAGATATGCCAATTTTGACATGAGTGCTTATGGTACGAAGTTCCTATCCAAAAATCACTTACTAATGTCCATTTTCCTCCACTCCCATAGTTTGATGCAGTGCATTTGACTCAATTTCGTTGAAGCAATTAATACCAAAATCATGAATACCGAAATCCTGACAGTCCAATAACCAAGCATAATTATCCTCCCAAGGTGGCAGGCCCTTGTCAGTGTTATTATAAACATTATCTGCTTTAGGTGCTATGTCCCATAATGCATCATCGAGTAGAGTTTCATCAAGCCATAAGCTATTGATTAATGATTCATCTCTGCAAATACTATCCAACAAAAGGGACTCTCCACAAGAAGTGTTTTCAGCTTGGGATGTGCTTGAATTTGAATTATCCTCTGAGTTGAGAACCACATCATTGCCAGCTTTTTCTTCAGGGGATGAAACGTGTTTATTAAGAGGTTCATGAGTAACGGGATCAATACCCATCTTAAGGAGCTTTTTCTTGATATGGGTGTTCCAGTGGTTTTTAATCTCGTTATCTGTCCTTCCTGGTAACCGTGCAGCAATCTTGGACCACCTGAGAGAGAGCAAGATATACACCAATCAATCATATATTAAAGAGAAATGTTTATTGTAAGGTCATGTCCCTTTGTATTTTTATGTATATTTGAAGAGTGTATAATAAGATGATAAAGAATAGAAGAGAATTGGATAAACAGATCATAAAGGTATATGATATCAAATAAGAAATTCAAAATTTAATGTCCTTCTATATAAAAACCCAAAACTGTAAGTTAAGTTGCAGAATTGTGGATAAGCTGTATGTGTGGTCATTTATTGGTCGCAAAGATAAGTACTGATATCAAAATCAATCCTATATGTAATTATTCTTCACCCAACGATCACCTCCAATATAATATAACATTTTGGCATTGTGAAAAGAGAACTGCAATTATGCAGGACCATAAAGTATCTTTAAAGTAATAATAGCACAATATATTTAATATGAATCAAATGAACATATTCTTATATGTATGGAAACTGTTTCTTAGTTTTATGCCTTTGTTTTGCTTTTGAAATAATCTCATATCCCACTTAATAAAACTCAAATAAACAACATATTCTTATACTCATGCCTAGTTATTGTTTTTTCTTATATACATGCCTATTTTTTCTATCTACTTTATAACTATTGATCAAAAGGACTTTTGTCTTTAAAACGAGGATCAGTAGATGAATGATGTCAACTACCATTTGGATGCACCATGCCTGACATCTGTATCATATATAAGTAAAAAATTAAGCTTCAAATTGCCTTGTTTAAAACATGATTTCAATTTCAAACACAGTACCTTCATCAACATGAAAATGGTATAAACAAAAGGCAATGCATGCATGCATGCATGATGGTGATGAGGTAGTGAAAATAATGAAAAACCTATTGCCAAGACGAGCATGAAGATCAATAACAAGTTGCTCTTCTGCTTCAGTGAGAAGGCCTCTCTTCAAGTCAGGCCTAAGATAATTAGTCCAACGAAGACGACAACTTTTGCCACAACGTTTCAACCCAGCAAGCTTAGGCACTGCTCTCCAACAACACTGTCCATTGCTTAGAATAAAGTTGATGAGTTTCTTGTCTTCCTCACCAGTCCATGGACCTTTCTTTACTCCAAGTTTATCACAGCATGGTTGTCTTCCCATAACCACTAATTAACACAACACCACACACTACCTAATGCAAAATACTCACCAATATTAGCTTTTAATAATGACCCAAAAGCCCAACACCACACCCACCTTTATATAATAATAAGGTCCTCTCCTTTTAGAGCATATTATTATATGAAATTATTATTTTGCATTTTAAACATACATCAACATCATTGTAATAAGGGGTAAAGAGAAACTGAAGAGGGAGGGTTATGGGTCCATGTACTAATGGATTGTGAAAGGTACATGGGAACTAACATAGGATTTCTGGTGTTTCTAGCTCCATAGAATGGTGCTACATGTAAGCATCCAAAAAGAAAACAAATTAAAATATATCGTGCGTAAATTTTTTGAATCTTTTTAAAATTTCCTTTACAAATCCTCTACCCTGATTGCACTCTTACTCAATCATTTCGTCATCACTACGTTTACGTGTCCATAGTAGCTGTAGATTATGATTGTTCCCTAGTCTTTGGCACTGAAAAAAAATACAAATCTTCTATATAACAATTTTTTATTAGTTGCAAAGATAATGACAGAAATGTAGAAGATTTTTATTCCTGCGGATGAGATAAATGATAAGTTCACATTGTTTTGGACCAGAAAAAAATAAAATAACAAATCAGTAAATAAAAAATAACATACAATGATTGTTATTTAAAAGAAATTATATTTAATTTGTGAATCTACCAAGGAAGATACTAATAGTCAGAATTGCAAAAATCAGTTCGTATCCAATACTTAAAACTGGTCATACTAACCAGTTCTCAATTGAACTGTACCTATTTTTATTTAAAATTATTCTTTTAATGAAAATAAAAAAAGTTATTGGTTTTTTACTAATAAAAATGCCTATATTTGTCGACGGCCAAAAAAATCTTCCAAAGTCATTATTAACGGGTTAGGATCCTCTTCCAAAGTTATTGGTTTTTTACTAATAGAAATACCTAAAAGCAATATAAAAAATTAAATAATAAAATATTTTTATCCTTAAAATATAAGAATATCACACTTTTACCTCTAAGTATAAATGAAAAACCAATAACTTATTTTTTCAATTAGTGGAGAGGATTCTTTTCCATTATTAACTATCGGTTACATTTACTAGTATTCGTCTATCTAAAATAAAGATGCGTGCATGTCTTAGTAAAATTAAACCACAAAATTTGTTTAATATCTTTAACACGGACTAGCACATGATATTAACACGAACCATACACGTGTATGTATAAAGCAGCGTAATATATTTTATACTTATATATATTAAAGCAGTCTATATATGCCGAACTATTTCTAGCCTGTTCCATTCTTCCTAGATCATCTAGCTTATTGGTTGAACTAAGCATTAAAATATGTTTTGTTTCAGTATAGAAAAAAGGTCTAGAGTGCTCTCTAACCATTTCCTTAACCATGAAAGAAAACGAATGACGTACAATATAAAAGAAAAAGTTGGCAAAGGTTATTGTAACGCTAATAATAACACCTAGTCACATATTATGTACCCCATGGAGACAGGGCCAAATACCTTCATTTCGTGGGAAGCAAGTCATATCCAAGTCAAATCTTTTATGAAACACTTTGACCTCTTGAGTACATAACCCTCTTATTATGAATATAATACAATGTGACTCTTACAGTTTATAACTTTATGTTGGGGTAGTTGCCGACCCTAATTTTTTGTCTTTGACTTCTATACCTTGTTGTTTTTAGGAATGGTTTCGTTTCTTAGTCCCGCTATCCAAGCTTAACATTCTATTACTTATTACATGTTATTAAACATACGTGTGGGAGATGGAGATTGATTTTAAAATGATTTTTTGTGGTGTTTTATTAGTCCTTTTGAAACATATATAGAGATTATCAAAGTTGGTTTTCTTTGTGCTAACTACTAAGTGTAAACGTGAGCTAAAATTAGCCCTTGATTATATATTAGTTAATAATTAGGGTATAGTATCCTTGTTAGCAGATTAACCATTAAAAACAAGTTACATCTTATTATCCAAAGTGCCACTTGTCGAAAATCGTATTCAAATGCTATTTTGACTTGAAAGGCACTATTGGTAAGATAGGTAGAAAGACGTAGAGTACTTGTAATATACTACAGAAATGAACTAATGATGTAGTGCAAGCTAATTAAGGGTTGTATTGCTTGCAAGTTGGACCTATCTGTCTCCATTACTGTAGCAGATGTGAGTTCCTTATTGGATTCACCGCCACAATTTTTTTTGCAAACATTCCGGTACACGCTTGAGCAGGGTTTTTATTTTTTGTTTTTTTCAGCACGCTGGAAAAAGCATATTCGATGATTATTAGGACAAAGAAGTTCGAATTTTCAACAGCTTAATATTTGTTGTGATGACGAGGGCAATTTCAAGAGATAACGTTGATGATAAATGGAATTTTGAAGCATATAAATGAGTTTAACATTATGATGAACTAAAACCTTTAAGTATTAGATTTATATGTTCTTCATCTACTTTTATATAATGTGTGACTTCTTCATTTATAATTGTAATATCCAACAATGAATTATCGACCCTAAAAATAGCTCGGATTAATTAAATTGTCAACATGGGACTTTATGTGGAAATGAATGCAGCATTCCATTTATTATTTTTTAGTACAATGTCGAAACCTAAGTTAAATAGAATGAATAATAATGGTTCCGACAGTCGTACGTCATAAAATGTAGTCATTTGCATAATTGCATTTCATTTTCTTTGGACAGGATGGACCGTGACTTTGCTGGTTAGAGTCATACACACAAATCGCATATTCATCCACCACTGAGTTTAGGAACTGATGTAAAAGGATTTGTCAAAAATAACATTATATTATTGACATGACATACCATAACTTTCAAATAAATAGTGGCACCAAAAGCAATCAACTGAAATTTCACAAAAACATGACTGGTCTCACTAATCCAAATGAAACAGATGTTTCAAAATTTGGAAAGAAAAGAAAACGAAAATACATTCAATTAAATAAAAGACAATCCAATGCGTTGAAATACATAAAGGAAAAGACATGATTAACTCCGATATAGGTTGGGCCGTGGGCTTCCAAATGTTACAAAATGCACCCATCCCAATTAAATAGTATAGCGGTCCAAAATAACAGTGCGAAGGAGAGCACAGTAATTTTAACTCTGCCTGCTCCTCCCTCATCAGCTCCACGAGTAGCTACAACAGATAAAAAATGCAGTTTAATAATGTACAGTATTCTAACATTTTTAATTCCTCGTGCGCTTTTTTTTGCAGTTTAGTTATCATACAATCATCTAATTTTGTTATATAAAACCTAACCATAGTTTTTTTTTATCATTGATGCATACATTTTTTATATATTATTAGCTATTTAAGTTTAAGGGCTAAATTCAATTTGATGGATATAATTGGAGAGTCTCGTAATTAAATGAGGACAAATTTTCTTTTAACTTTTTATTGACACTAACTTCAAAATATGATGATTGAGTTTTTTTGTCACATGTCACAATCCCTATCTAGTATTGTACTTGAAAAAATAACAAAGAATCCTTATATGATTCTTTTTTTGTTTCCTCATATTAATTCACACAAAAAGTTTAACTTTAATGATAACGGAAATATGATGCATCATGCAAGCTAAGCTATTGCAGATGAATGTTGTTAATGAAGGAAGAAATAAAATATGAGAAGCTTCTTCTTACCTTGCGGCTTAACTGAAGATGATGGGGTTGGAGCTGAAAGAGCAGCTGAAATTTTGTGGAAAGAAGGGTAAAATAATAATAATTAGTAACTGACATGACAATATATATATAGAGGATTTTGTTAAATCATGTCATTTGTGTAACTTTCAAAAGAACAAGGATCCCAAGATCCACACCATATTAGTAAAAGTTCATGACATATGATATTTATCAATTTATGTATGTATGTACCTTTGCATATGGTGTTACTAATTTCCACACCACATGAGTGGCCAAGTTTGAAAGCCTGAGTCTCAGTAACACCAAGACTTTCAAGAATACCAGGAGTGAACACAAATTGGCACAAACATGTTTTCTGGGTTGCATATATATTCTTAAGTGGATTGCAGCAAGTGTTGGATGGGGTAATAGTGGTGTTTATGTAGTCCAAACATTGTGATATCTGTTCTGCACAAGGGGGTAAAGCTTGCCCCTCTGCCAAGTTAACTACACTTATGCTCACCATTATGACCCAAGCCATCACCAATGATATACTCATGCTACAACGATCCATTTTGTTATTCCAGTGCTCTTATTGAATTGCTTTGGTTTTGTGGTTATGTTACTGCTTTATTTATAGCTAGCTCTCTGTCTCCCTCAAGAGGGTCATTTCAGATTTCATGTTGACTAATAAATATTTGAGATAAGCACGTCCTTATATAATACTGTTAGTAGTTGCCACTTGCTATTCTGCCTTTAGCTAAAAAGGGAAAGTCAATTAGGTTGGGTGCTGATCCTGATAAAGTTATTGGCTAGCAAAATAATCTTCAACAGCAATTATGACCTCAATATCATGGTTTTAATAGTCTTTCCAATGATACTGTAATTGCAATTGCAACTATGTTTTCTCACGAACACAGTTACAATTTAAAATCATGATAGAGATCTTCTAACTATTGTTATTCCCAATGTAACATTTTATTAATGATTATAAAATGTGTTAGAACATCAATTATAAATTAACCAAATTATAAAATGATTAAAGAATAGATCGAGTGGAGATTCACTTACTCTAAGAGTCTCCTCGTCCTAACCATCAGTTCTATATACATTTAATGGTTTAGATATACTTATTAATTCAAACTATTGAATTTTCATAAAATTAATGACTAAAATTTGTAGTAAATTTAAAAAATTTGCTATTAGAGTAAGGGGATCCATCCCTAAAGAATAAGATTTGTAGCTGCTCTGAGGTTGAAAAATGAAATGTTGATGATCTTCCAGACAAGGAATGAGATTGAAATGGTCAAGTAGTAGAGTCTTTATTCCCCGAACCTATACAATGTATTTGTTAGTTTCTAAAGTGATGGATTTTGTTTTTTTTAACCACATCACATGTATTATTTATGCATTCAATGGAGTCAATCATATTTAAGTGCGATATGATCACTACATATGGCAAAGGCATTCTTATGTAGATTTGAATTCGAGACAACTCAAAAACTAAAATAACCTACACCAATCAATCTGTGTTTGGTGATAAAATTTGAGAACTTAATTGGCTAATATGATTGTAGTAACCACCATTCAATTCTAATGGTTGGTCATGATCCCACATTGTAAAATGATCAGTGAAAAATCTAGATAGTTTTAGTTGGACGCTTATAGTATACCTGAAACAATTATAGTATAATTATGATATATTTTGCTTTCTGATATGCTGAGATATGCAATCTAATAATATATTTAAACTTGAGTATGCTGAGTTAGACTTGAATAATTTGTATATTGTTTATAAAACAATAATACCGATATTTACCTATTCTAAAAAGTTTTATTAGAGTATAGAAACATATAAAGATAATTTTGTCAGGTAAGAGTTAGACTGCAAATTAATTTATTAACGTTGTGTACACAAGTTACTAGATAAATATGTGAAAAAAACTTTTAATTATACATTATAATTAATAATACTTCAAGATAGACACATAATCATATAATTTTTATAAATATAATAGCTACTAACAAATCAGGAATAATAAAAACATCAATTATATGCAAATTTTAATTCAATAATATTAAAACACCCACATAGTAAAGATTCAGTAATCAGTAGAGACTCATGAGGCTTCAACACATCATCATCACATTATTATTCAACTTTTGACTTTTTATATCTTCTAACACAAATGGTTTCATAAGACTAACACATTTGCATCAATTTTTATTGCAATAGTATTAATAATATACTACATCTACTTTTTTGTAGATATTATTATATTTTCATGTGATTAATATTTGTCAAGCAAGTTAATTATATTCAAACATTAAAAAACAATTTAGATTGATTTCATTAAGCTAAGAGTGTTAATCTCCATCAGATTTTTAAGAATAACAAAGTCTCAAAAAGATTATTATCATTATTATGTCGAGACTCTCATAAAACTCTATTAGCGTTCACAGGGACATAATATTTTTTAAAATAATTGAGTTGTAATGAATAGATGTTTTTTAAATCGATATATTCGGGCACCAACAAGACACTGGTCTAGTGATATAAAGTCTTATTAGATCTTTAGGTTGATGGTTCGATTCCTAGGATAGACATTTGTTGGGAGGAGTAACACGAACCCGAAAAAGATTAGTTTCTTACTCAAAAAAGATAAAATAATACCTTGATAGTATAAAAAAAATCAATATATTGAGTAGAACGCAGACAGCTATAAGATCAAGCTGAAATATTCCCTCATTTGATTCCCAGTGATCCATTATCAATCCCAATTGTTGCTTAGTGAGTCTATAAATAAAATAGAGGTTGACCTTTAATCATCTCACAGAGGTGTCAAAACAAGGCTGGCAACATCGAAGCGATTATACAATGACCAGTTTTGACGTGGCCACCAAACAAGAAAATACTAGTTGTGTTTACTTTTATAATTTATAAAACAAACCAATCTATACTTGTTTGTCAGCCTCTATCATCTCTTATTAATTGTATAATAATGGAAATGAAGAAATTATAAATTTCAGGATGTAGTCTCTATGTCCAGTGCAAATCTAATTGAAAATGATATATATCATTTTACCAACAAAAAAAGAAGATATATGTCGGTTTTAAATGAATTGCACAACTGTCTTCTGGCATGCATGCATGTTCAATCTGTTATTAAGGCTGGCTTAATAATCATCCGATAGGAATATTTCATCATCAAGTATAATGAAGAAGGAAGAGTGAAAGAAGTTAAAGATTGGTTGAAACTTGAAAGGGAACTTGGGTGGAGGGTATCATTGTCACCAAGACTTAGCTATCACTTTCATACTGATACCATTTTTTACACGGTGTTCCACTATTTACGAGAGGGTATCAGTAGCATTTTGCGGTGGTTATACGCAGCTGAAATGCCAAAATAAATTCTTCAATCTAATATTTACATATTTATTCAAACACACTTACAAGTTTTTGGTAAATTTGGGCAAATTTCTACCGGGTCTTGGCTTGAAATTTTAAATTTTATTTATTTATTTTTTATTCAAAAATAATATAAAATCATAATCATTATGAGAGAAAAAATTGACACGTGTCATAATTCTACTTAGCACTGGACTCTCCAGACTTGAGAGGATCCCCTTCCATGTAGAGACCACTAGACCAGGTAGACCAGGCATCATTGCAATGAGCTTTTGAGACCAAACTCTCGTAAACTTTGAATTAAAAAACAAGACACCCAAGTCTAAAATTGGGAACGTCTTCCCCAAAATTAAATGGAGTTGTGCCAACCAGACACTTGCATTTCATGTCCCATGATTCTACTAATTGACAACAATTCAACTCCATGGAATTGTGACTTCTAACTATCAACCATATCCAAGAGCAAAATAAAATCAGCAACGCCACTAGGGAAAAATATTTATGAAATTTGATTCTGAGTTTTGCTATATCCTTCTAAAATATATTATTTGAAAAGTTCTACTTATTCTAAATAAAGTATCATGAAAACAAATTGTATTATCATTTTGAAAATATAAAATAGGGTAAAAATATTCAATTTCTAAGAAGAATTGAGGGAAATTAAAATTATTCTTCTCAAAATATTTTTGCGATGTTATCATGCTGTTTCTAGTTACTGGTTAATAGTTCATGCATTTGCAACTATGTGTACGTTATTTTTTATTTTTGGTCAGATCATTCACTGCGTACTGCATACTGATCATTCACTGCATACTTTCCCTGGGTTTCAATAGAAGGACTTTAGATCCAAGTTTTCTCTTTCCATTCATCTCAAAGAATAATCCGGTATATTATGACGAAACAGTAAAGTTAACAAAAAATAAAATGATAGCGCCAAATTCACATTTTTTTATTTGAAATCAAATTAAAACCTATAAGATAGAATATCAAAAAGCATTTTAACCTCAACGAGAATAGCTAAAAAAATCCAATATTCATGAGAATGCTGCAACATGAAAATGAGTTTTGATTCCTCTACCATGTCATAATAAAATGAGAAATAAAGAAAAACAGATTATTGATATGAAATAAATGAACCTTGTAATCAATCACAAATGGCATTCCCTATAACAAAATGTGTCCAAAGACAAATCAAAACATCCAATTTTCAATCCACGACTAAAATGCATCTAAATCAAAAAAGTTACTCAACTGCTAATGAATATTATTCCGTTTCCCATATTCATTCACGTAGCCTAATAATTGTCTATACCACCACTTCGTTCACGTCGTTTACATCTCATTATCACGTCACAAACCATTGAGTTCAAGCCAGTAAAGGATCTTAAAAACTAAATCACTAGAGACCAAAGTTTTCATTCTGAACACACAACCATAATAATACCCGATTTGTTAAGGTTTTAGAAATTTACTAAAACTAAATCACAACCAAAATTTTGACCACATTGGTCACAATTGCCCATAATTATCCGAAACAAGAAAAAAAATTGCTTTCAAAACAAAACCAAAATTGTGACCACATTGGTCACAGTCATCCATAATTATCCAAAAGAGAACAAATTGGTTTCCAAAAGACAACTACAACCACTGCTTAAAAGCTTACCAAGGAGCAATGAAGGACGAAAAATAGCCAGCGTTTGATTCTTCAAATCATTTATATAAACAAAAACGAAGGGAAAGTAAAAATAACTCAAAAATACCCAACTATTTCCTTTTCAATCCAATCTACTTTGAATATTAGAGTCACACCGGCAAATACAATAATCCAACCGTTCCTTTTGCATGAACAATCCCCTTGCATCAAATCAACTTATTTCATCTGGACAATTCCAGCACTGATAAGCTTTTGGATCTTATTCATCACCATTGGATTCTTCATATGATCCTGTGCAGACTTGGGATTTTCCTGGAAATCAACCAATACCTGCATACACACAAAACAAACATTATCACATCCACTCCTTATTACACCCGCAAAATACACATCAACATTCAATCAAGATGGGAACAAACCTGTCTCATAACAGGGTCTTGGAGAATGTTCTGTATCTCCGGGTCCTGCATTCCCTTGGCCTGCAAGAATACAAGATTTAGAAACTTATAGAACAAACATACAAAATAAATAAATACCTAACTGAAATGATGAGGGCAATGAAGACAAATCAAACAGTACGCCATTACCTGTCTCTCCTTCAATTCATCAGGAGTTAAATCCCCCCTGCTGGCCTTGTTAATTTGTTGTACACATCTGAAACGGGTATAAGGCGATTAGATACACACATTATAGCAGTGGGTAAGGAAAGTTGAAATATTAATCACAAATTACAGTAACATAGAACATTGGCATACCTTGAAATGCCATCAAGCATCTCTTGGTTGTTAGGGTCATGTTTCAACCCCTCTCGATATGTTTCCAGAGCCTTCTCATATTCTTTCATGAAAAACTGTACAGCACCTTTCCTGGTATAACCCTTCACGAAGGCAGGATCAAGCTCAATGCACTTCTCTGCATCCTTTAAACCTTCAGGCATTGCCCCCAGTTTAGTGTAGCATGCAGCTCTGTTGCTGTATGTCTGAAAGAAATGGAGTAGTCCGAGGGATTAGGACCCACATATGTCATCAAACACAATGATAATCACAGTAGTTTCAAAATAATATTATTACCCTAGGCTCATCTGGGTTTCTTCTTAAGGACTCTGTGTAATGCTTGATAGCCTCAGGATACTTCTGCTGCTTGAAGAATTCATTCCCTGGGCGTCAATGTTGTTAATTATATGAAGTTACTTTCACAGATCATAACACAGGATACATAGCTAACGTGGTTCTTTCATAATAGACTAATGCTTGCAACAAATGAACTGAGAAGAGCAGACAAAAAGAAATAATACCTTTTTCTCTTTCCTCGTCAGCCAACTTTGGATCAAAATACTCCTGCTGTTCTAGTTCTTTCTTGGCCTTTTCAGCTTCATTCAGTTTCTTCAGGGTGTCTGGGTTGCGGTGCTCTGTAAGTGCTTTTTGGTAAGTCTCAATGGCACGATCATAATCCTTTGAGGATTTTGCCAGTTTGACTAAGGCATTTCCTTTCCTTGTCAAAGCTCTTGCTATCATCTTGTAGTCTGATCTTAGTTCTCTTCCTCTTTCAGCGGCCTTGTCACAGTCTTTAATGCATTCCTCATACTGGAAAAACATTTAACCCAAAAAAGTTGTAAAAATGCAAAATACACGAAAAATAATCCCCTACCTAAGCAGAATGTTAATCCTTACTGTTGTTTCATACAATTTCATGGTCTGATATATCAAACAAATCCTATACAAATGAAACCTAATCCTGTGTGGAACTTCACAAACGTAAAAAAATTGACAAATTTGACCAAGTTCATTAACCATCAGACAACCTTCAGCAACAAACTACTGTGGTATTGATGGCATGTCCATAGCAAATATTGACATCAACTGTTATCCTTAATTATCCTAGAAATTCCTTCGACCAAACATAACCTAATGATGTGATGAGCTAAGTAGCATGGATACAAGTGCTTTTGCAATGAGTACTGACAGTACAAGTAGTGGTACTAGAAATGACAAATTTCAAACTAGGACGCAAGTAGAACATAATTCCATAACGATAAAAGAAACAAATCATGAGATAAACAAAATTTTCATAATGGTTTAACAACGAATTTTGTTAAAAAATCTATCAAGTATTTCAGGTAGTCCAAAATACATATTAAAGGAATAGGGATTGTGGTTAAAATAGAGTGAAATAAAAGTTTGTCTCAACTTATATGAAACCGAATAACTTCGCAACAAGACATAATATTTTGCATGAATTGATTACTTTTATTTAAGTGATATGGCGTGCCAAGTTATCATGTGTGTATTTTGATTAGAAACACATCTATAAGCACAGTTAGAAGCAAGCACTTAAGAGTTCATAGAATCCATACAGCAGCATAAGTTATGACCATTAATCCATTGATTTGCTTAATCTATAAGTAAAACAAGGTATACCTTTCCCATCTCCAGGTAAACAGCAGCACGGTTAGTGAGATATGAAATGTCCTCATCATCCAACTCCAAAGCCTTTGAGTAATGCTGAATCGCGGTATCAAAATCCTTCTTCTTATAGGCAGCATTACCTGCTTCCTTTTCCTTCTGAGCCTGAGCCTTCTTCTCTTTTGCCTCCTTCTCCTCATCCGGTATTTCCATAGGCTCCGGCTGAGGTTCCGGCTCAGGAACAGGCTCAGGTTCAGCAGCTCTCTTCCTCTCCGATTGCGAGGGAGAAGGCGAAGAAGCCTCGGCCTCCGCATCAGGAATATCAAAGTCCTCGTTAGCGGTTTGAATCTTGATATTGAGCAAAACACCAATAGCTCGCATGACTCTCTGATCCTTCAAGTACAAGTTCAAATTACTTGGATCTTTCTGAATATCCTGCATCATCTTCACAAAATCAGGTTGTTGAAGATAAACCCTAGTGGTCGCATCAGCGGTGAGCTTGGACCACATCTCAGGCCCGGTGAAAGCATCGCCGAAGGGGTTTGCTGATGGAGGGGGTGCCGAGCGCGACCTCGTAGCGGCGGCGGTGGCGGCCTGGGCATCTGCTAATCCAGATTTCAGGGCGTCGTTGTTAGGGTCGATTTCGAGTCCCTTCTTGTAAGCCGAAACGGCGTCGCTGTGTTGGCCAAGGCCGATATGAGCGGCGCCGAGGCGGCTGTAGCCCTTGGACCAATCGGCCTTGAGCTCGACGGTTTTCTTAGCGTCAGTCAAAGCTTCGGTGTAGTTTTGGATGGAAGCGTATGCGGCGGATCGGTTTGAATAGAGGACGTGGTTGGTGGGGGATAAAGCGATGGCGTCGGAGAAGTGACGGATTGCGGCGGCGTAATCGCCGGAAGAGAAAGCGGCGTTGCCTTTGGCTTTAGCTTCGTCTGCCATTGAGGGGATTGGAATTGGGGATCTTTTAGAAGAAGAAACGGAAAAATAAGAAAGAAGGATTTTATGTTAACGAAGGAGTGAAAGGGGGAAGTGCTTATAGGAAGTGTTGTAGAGTCTAGAGACTTCTAGGGCTTGGGTTTCTGGAATCTTCTGCCCGCATCTCCACTTGTGTTTGCAAAAAATAATATAATAAAAAGGAAAATATATCTTCTCTTTTAAAGGAAAATATACCCAATATTTTACATTATATAAAATGTGAAATGAAATATGTTTATAAAGTACAAGGATTTGTGCTACTAAGCGCATGTTCCATAATGAACTAAATTTAGTTTGGATTTAATATGTATAAACTGATAATATAAATGATTTTTATATTATCAATAAATTATCAATCACTAATTTGTTAATTATTGTTGACTTTCAAACAAAAGTAATACAAACCAATGGTAGATAATGTGTTGATAATGTAAATATCAATGCATACATTTTAAACTCATTTAATTTATCTTATCTTTTATTTTTTGTGTATATATTTCCTCACTTTTGTATACATCCCAACAAGTGTCTCTTTCAAGAATTAAATCATTAATTTTTTATATAAAATTTAAAATAATAATAAAACAATACAAAAATCTAAATATATGCAAAAAATAATAATAGGAGCTAAAAGCTAGAGAAACTTCACTTGAATACATTATTATAATATAATGTACAAAAACATGTTAGAGTACATAATGATTAAAAAGTTAAGGATTTAATTTCTAAGAATTATATTTGTTGGGATAAATATTTACGCATTTTGAAATATATTAATTTATTATCCAAATGATGATGAATATTCTTAGTAATATCAAAAATAATAATATAAAGAATATATAAAATGTAATACAAAAAATATAATGTAATAACCAAAAATGTTTTTTTAATTTGTGATAAGCTAGTTTATGTAATCTATCTAGTATAGGTATATATTGTTGTTATATTTATCGATTATTTTTAATATATCTAATTTTGTAATATTTGATGTTGAGTTTTAATGTTGTTTATCTGGTTGAGATATGAATTCTTATTTTTCCTTAACATGTAAAATAAATTATTTCAAGAGTAATTTAAAAAAACATTCTAAAATTGTAAAAACAAGTTTGGTTTATAGTAAATTGTAATTATAGATGACAAAAATATTCGATACATATCCATAAAAATATATGCAATATGTACTAATAAAAGTTGCTCGTAAATAAAGATGAATATCATGATATTAGCCTCATATATTATTTGCATTTTTTGTTAATTAAATATTATATATTTTTTATTGTTTTAAAATTGTGCATTATCCATTTTATTGTTATTACATAATAAATTTTAGTGATGAATTATGATGATACATTTAATATGTAATAGGTTATTATTTTTGTAATAATTATTTTATATATTGGTTGTTAGAAAAAATACAAACATATGCCAAAACTTAAAAATTTATTGGACATCCTACATCCATTCATTATCATTCCTAATTACAATATAACACAATTTTTTCACAACCAACAAGATGTTACCCAAACAACACTTTCTATCTTGACTAGAAGTTTTCCATGTAACCAATTAAGACCCAAGTCCTTGATTGATTAGAAATCTAGGAGATATGTCTGACTTAAAGAATAACTGTTAAGTGTCAAATTGTTAAGGAAATTTATATGCTTTTGGGGTACTTAGCACATATTTATACTGTCATTATGTACAATTCCCAATAATTTAGTTAATCTTGTATTGTTTAGGAAATTACCCATGTTTTATTGTTTTTAGGTTTAGGAATGATGAACAAAAGAGAAGAAAAAAAATAGAAGAATGAGTTTCTGAACAGCACAAGTCTCGCCCAAGTGAGGGAATAGCCGCTCAAGCCATAATTCAGAAGAAAATCACTAGAAAATACTGACACCCCTCACCCAAGCGAGGGACTGTCTCCCAAGCGCCAATTGAAGGTCAAAAACCTGATAGCTTCGGTTTCTCTCTCGCCCAAGCGAGGGAGCCTCACCCAAGCGAGGTGTTCAAGCGAGAAAGGGATTTTTTCTCTCGCTCAAGCGAGAATCCTTAGCTTGAGCGAGAGAGTGGCAGTTGGAACTTGATATAGGCAGTTATGGACAACAATGGGGTTATCGAAACACTTCTGAAGCATATTTGGCACGAAAATAGAGAGAAACACATGGAGATTATGATAGAAATCATGGAAACGATTCTAATTCACATTATTCCTTGTATAATTTCATGATTCGAGCGTTGTAATAACGAGAAGGAGTGATTAGATCTTGCTGTGGGATTCGAAATGTAATCTTATAACCTTTGTATTCCTGGATTCGATTCCATTGTAATTGTTATTTGATTTTGGGAAATCCATCTCGTTCTTAATGCATGAATTTACTCTGCTACTAATTTCTTGTTCTTGTGTTCAAGTTTAATTGGGAAGTTAAACTTGACACCGAACCTGGATCATCTTCCTTCATACAACATTGCTCTAGGAATGGATAATGATGCATTAATTGCTTTTACATGAAACTTAATGTTAGTTAATCGATCAAATATCCAATGAATTGCTTTTACACTCAATGAATTGATGTGAATGATTTGAATGATATGTGCATCTGAATAAGTAAATTCACAATTCACTTGGAATTGAATCCATGAATGTCATTGAGAAATAACGATGCATTTCGATCCAAGTTTATTTTACCTGTTTTTCTTCAATTTATGATTTTTCACAACCAAATACAAAATTTTATAAAAACATCATCATAAATATATACTCAATTCATTCTTGTAGGAATTATTGTAAATCTAGTTTACTCCCTGAGGACGATATCCCAATATTTTACCAGATTTTATTATTTGGACGATACGAGGCACTTCCCGTACTATAAAAATCTAACAATAACTTAGGGATATAATAAAAGATATTAGTTAATCCAAATTTTAAATATCTCAAACACAATCTTAAGTACGTTTATAAGTTGTTATAAAAGGGTAAACCAAAGATTTGGGGTAATAAAATATAATTGTAAGAAACTTTACTTTATATCCAAAGACAAACTCATAAAACCTTAGTATTTAGAATTAAGGGTTTGTCAGATAAAATCTCATGATATAAGAGTTGAAAATATAAGATCCAATAATATAAAATGAATTAAAACATTTTTCACAACAAGACTTTCCCAAAAATCAATATTTTTAATTATTATTTTTACCATTTTAAATTTATTCTTATGTTTATTACTTGTCATTTTGTTTTTTTTTGGATTGATTCCAAATGAATATCATCGAATAGGTAGATTTAATTTACTCTGAATTCGTATAAGCGTGGAGTGTTAATAATTTTCTTACTCTACTTCATCATTTCCATCAGCTCGTGAAACCAGCTTCACAACTGACCATCCTTGCTCTCCGTACAGACAAAGCATTGAGGTATTCTTTTTCGTCCCTAATTTTCGTCTTAATTCTAAATTTTGGAGTTTCAATTTAAAAAAAAACGGCAATTGAAGTTAATTTTGTTATTCCCCTCTAGTTGTTTATACCGAAACCATTCAATCCATAAAAAGTGCATTTTTTTGATATGAAACTAGGACCTGGTTTGGTTGCTGATACATTTTATTCTTCATTTTCCAATCTAGATCTGTATGTGCTGCTCATAAGCTGTTTGATAAAATATTCAAATCAATAAATCATATGTGCTTTTACATTCTATACTGAGTGTTATGTGTTTGATGAAAATGGCCACTTGAGTCGTTTTGTCTTTAAGTTCATAAGGTGGACAACTAGTAGTGTATTTTGCTCGCTCAAACAACAACAATCGAGCCTTGATGTTAGTAGGTGGGGTTGGGCGCTACATGATTAAACGACACCATAATACTTTATGATAAATCTTATTCACCAATAAAACATTGATGTGTAAATTTTACTTAGTCATTTCGCCTTTTTTTCTTGGCCTCTCTTATCTTTAGAAATTAGACTAACATCAAATTGATTTATTCTCCTTATTGAAATTTTGTAATGGCCTCATCCACACATGCCCAAAACATGTAAGGCGTGGTTTCTACAATAGGAGCTACCTCAATTTTCTCCTTAGTGCATTCATTCATAATCCTATCTTATCTAGTGTGTTTACTCATCCAACACAATAGTTTCATATTTGCTAGATTTAGTTTATTCTCTTATTGACATTTTGCTCACTGAACCCTGGAAAAAAAACTCCAGCTTCTCCTACCTTCTTATTTTGTGACAATATTCTTTCCACGAAACTTCTAAGATCATCTTTGTGAAAAAAGTAGTAATAATAATAATAAAAATGAACATGAAAAGGGAAAACAGGGGCAAGACAGGTTGGTTTATTGTCCACAATAGGTAATAAATATGCAGAATGTAAGTTGAATTGGAAGATCTGATGGAACCATAACTTCGATTTTGACCAGTTAAGCAAAATGGTCATGTGGTATCATAACTAACTTACATCAGAAATGCTACTTTAGATTGCCTGGAAAACAATAAAACTAGATTATGTAATGTTAAGAGCAAAGCACCATCTTAAGTTCTCTTAAATCATTTCTCCATACCAACATCTCTTCCTATAACTATTCAGCAAATGAATTTGGCCATCAATTCCATTAACACAGCCTTTTGTAATTCCATTTGAGAAGACTATCTAACCCATTTTCCACTGTAGAGTCATCTGTGCTTTTGAATTATGATTCTTTTAACGTGCATTGGAAAATTGCCGCATATTCATTTAGTTGCTATTCCACAACTATTTGCATGACTTGAGAAAGCCTAAAGAAGTGACATATAATAATAGTTTATCTCTTAGGCCACACATCTTTAGTTGTTGGAAAAGAAAGGCTACATAGAACCGCCCTAATATTGACTTTCACTGAATCCAGGATAATTACCATTCTCATCAAATTTAGAATGTCATCTCAGCCTACACAAATACTCTGAAGAGGAGAACAAAGAAGTTTAGAAATTTCAGCTTTCATTGACATACATGATTCATATACAAGCTACAGTGTGGTGGCACAGACATAAAAAAGCGTTACACTTTTCAACCTCAGATAAGCTTTTGTTTGCTGGGGTGACATCTTCCAACTTTCCAAGTACTCGGAATCAGTTAAAAAAATAGAATTCCAAACAAAACCTGACCTATTTCTTATACATCAATATCGCAAAATTTTCCATCCATTGTTTTAAACTGCTTTCACAGCAGCATCTCTAGAGGCAGTGAGAGACCTGCTTGCAGTGTTTACTACTTTACTGCTTTGTTCACCTGGTCATCCATGTCTTCATAGCATTCTCTAATTTTTTCCTAGCAGCCTGCAATCTTAACTCATCAAGAGTGCTCCTTTGCAGCATATTGTGTAGACTATGGACTGAAATTGCTATTATTGTTGAGGATGCAAATTTGATTATGTGTTGTTTTGGTGCTTACCATTGAATTAATAGTTCACCACCTTGACAAACACATTTTGACTGTGAACTGATAAACAAGCTTCAATGTTATTACTTGTTTTCAAAGCAGAAGTGTTAGTTTTACTGTAAGGAAAGTATGGTGATTGAGTAATCTGGTTTCTTTTTTAGGGTGGGGGGGTCTTTGTGGTTGAGACGTTGAGTATCATATTGATAATCCTAATAGGCGTGATTGTAATTGGCCACAAAAAACCAATGAAGCCTTTATACAATCCTAATGCATATTTATTGTTTATTCACACTCCAACCTTAAAACATTGACAATTGGAAAGATGGTTTAAAACTTTCAGCATCTTCATTCTGAAACCGTTTAAGTGGATCAATTGCAGAGTTACACAAATACTAATTAGCTGACACAAAATGTTTCTAGCAATAAAACAATGTGACAATTTCATTTGAAAAAGTCTTATTTGTTCTCATGTGCTTTGCCAATGTATGCTTCAAACCTTCCTATGTTAACATACTGCAATCTCTATGCAATGTTGCCAGAGCATTTGCCATAAGATGAGAATGCTCTTATAGACTTGTAGTTAATCACTGCAGTGATGACTTGTATATAATATTAACTATTTGCTTGAATGCTAGTAGTAAAAAAGGAACAGTAATTGTACCACATTCCCCTACTTCTCATAACGATTGTCACTGACCCTGATCAGAAATTGTTTGACATGTAGAAAAATGTACTTATTACATGTCATTGTTTGTCAGTATTCTCATCTGGATGATAAATTACGTAGGCATCACTGCATTGCCACATATTGTCCTTTTCCACTTTATCATATTATTTAGCTCGATCCAAATTAGTGACATAAGGTTTGGTGGTTGTTTTTGTCGCACATCTTTTGTTAATGGGTTTTTGTGAACAGGCTGGTTGCCCAGCGGCCAGTGCCTTATACATGTATAACAAATTGTCAAAACAAGGAAATATAACTTTTCAGTAAAAAAGGTGAAGATATGGGTTATGATTAGGCTTTTGATGTAGCCTGTAGAGAGGATTTCAGGTTAACTTTACAGATGATCATTCAGAAATTGTTTTGCTCATTAGCTTCACTTCAGGATATGCGTTCTTCATGTATCTGCAGAATTAGATTATCAGATACAGTTTTAAAGGGACAAAAACCGTTCCTCATGTAACGTTTAAGATGTATGGAGATATGCATGTGTTTTTATATAATAATTGTGCATCTATATACATATGCTTTCTTTGTTGTAACTTCTGTTTTAGCTTGTATAGTATTATGATTAGTGTAACTTTTCATCTCTAGGCACCCAAGTGAGGATTCAATGAATGGTGCTTCTTCATCAAGTAGCTTAAAGGCAGCTTTCTCTTATTGTGCTCAACAAGTGCGAAGATATGATTATCATCATTATCTTTGCCTTCTTGAACTGCCTCCATCTATGCGGAAGGCTGCATTTGCACTCCGTGCCTTGAATGTTGAAACAGCTAGAGCTATGGACGTTGCTTCAGATCCCAGGATTGGTCTTATGCGCCTTGTATGGTGGCAAGAAGCCATAGACAAAATATTCGCCAATACATTGATTGAACACCCAACAGCACAGGCCCTCTCATCTGTTATAGGCGAGAACAAAATTAGTAAGACATGGTTGAAACGATCAGTTGAAGCTCGGATCAATGATGCTAGAAGAGAGGATAATGACATGCCAGAAACTATGGGGGAGTTGGAGAAATATGCCGAGGACACAGTATCAACCTTGCTGTACTTGACACTTCAATCTGGTGGTATCATGTCTACTACAGCTGACCATGCAGCCTCGCATATTGGCAAGGCCAATGGTATTCTTTTGCTGCTTAAATCACTACCCTATCACGCTAGTCACGGCCGCCATTTTTCTTATATACCAACTGCAGTGGCATCAAAGCATGGGCTAATAGTTAAGCAGGGAGGTGGAGAAGGGTCAAGGGTGGACTCTCGTGAAGGCCTTTGTAATGCAGTTTTTGAAATGGCATCAGTAGCTAATGCACATTTAGAGAAGGCTAGGAAGTTAGCTAAAAGTGTGCCTCCCGAGGCTCTTCCGGTGCTGCTGCCAGCTGTTCCTGCTCAAGTTCTCTTAGATTCTCTGAGTAGGGTGAACTTTGATGTGTTTGATCCGAGGCTAACACGAGGTGTACTAGGAATACCGCCTTTGTGGTACCAGCTTAAACTGAAGTGGACTTCATGGAGAAGGAAATACTAACAACTTATCTAGCCTAACTACGAAGTTTGCCTGAGGAAAATTCTATGTATCGAGATTTTATTCATTTAAGTAATAAGTATGTTGGGATCGACATACTCATATTTTGTTGGCGGAGACTTTGCAAGTGTCTCTCTAAGTTCTAATAGAGTCATGAAGCCTCCCTTGATTTGGAAGTTTTAGGTAAAATGTGATATATGTGGTTAAGATTATTTGTAATGGTGTAAGCTCTTTCAAGGGTTATTCTAGCATAATTAGATGTGTCAAAGTTGAGTTATTTGGAATGCAGTTGCTTTTGGTGGGAAAGTTTTCTCACCGAAGCATCATACTAAACTCAAATGAATGGGATAATCTCTTGTTGGTGGAAGATATATGTGATTTAGACCAAAGAAAGTTCATTTAAACTTAAAGTTGGTTCAATAGGTTGTATGAATCGTAAATGGTGGGAAGAAAAATAGCGAGTGAAAGAATGAAGAGTCACGCGCCAGGACATCAACATTTAGATGTCACGTGTGCTTTTTAAGTGTAGATTTAATCTAAACAGTTAATTTTAATATAAATGTTACAATTAAGGGTTTCGGTTCTTATCATATTATTTTTACTTAAGTCAATTTTTGCATATAAAAATAATTAATTAAAATTAAACTTCAGACTTATATTAAAAATAATATGAATTTTATTTAACATCTCAAAAATATTATTAATTACATTATAATATTTATATACAGTGAATATAAAGTTTTTATATGATGAATGTATCATTTATCATTCATGTATATTTTTTAAAAATCAATGCTAATTAATATTAAAGTATAGAATAAAAATGGGTTGATATCATAAAAGTGTTATGATACTGTCTTACTTTGGTGTACATAAATATTAAACTCATGAAAAAAATAATTTAACAAAAATGTCTCTATTTATTTAGAATGAAAGTACATGGTGTATCCGGAGGGAGATGTGTCTCTTTCGAATTGTTTGAGGTCGGTTGGTGGGCCCTGCTCGTGGAAGCTTTAGGAACAGATTTAATAATGCAATACAGATATAAAATATAGCCTTTAAATATTGCGGACCAACTAACAAAGTCCGCGTGCGGTTGCAGCAACTGAAAAACAATTATTATCTTTCATAAAAACATTAAAATCATAGACATGTTGTCTTGTCTGTTACAAATTTATATTTGCACTTTTTGAAGACAAAGGGTAACTGCACCTGCAATGGACAACTCTGTTATTCTGTTTAATGTTTGATTTGGTAGGAAAGAAAGAAGGAAAGAGAATTTGGTCACAGTAATATATAGGGAGGAGAGAGGAAAAAGAGTACAGTTTATCTCAGCTACTAAAGGAAAAGAAAAATATTTTTCATCTTTTATTAAAAATTTAAAATCATAGTCATTAATACCTTTTGTTCCTTATGTGGGACAATCTTAATTGAGTATTAGAGAGGATCTCCTTTGGAAGAAAAATGTATAGGTCTTATGTAAAAAATTATCTTCTCCTAATTAGAAGAAAATGAGTATCAATTGTGTTGTTTTTTTTATCTTAACAAGTTTGCTCATAATTTTTTTTTATTTTGACATGTTTGCTCTCATTTATTTAATTAAATACTTTAATTTTAGTTTAACATTATTCATAAATAATTTAATTAAGTCTATGTATGAATTTGTTGATATAAAATTATATATTTACTCAAAAGTTCAGAGTTTGTTGATATAAAATTATATATTTATCGTATGATGTAGGAATATATTTGTCTCTTTCTTCTTACCTTCTTCTCCACAAGCAAAAAAAAGGCTCAATTGCTTTCTTGGATATGGAATATCTCACTTGTAGAAATTGCTTGCAGTTTTATGTAGCAAAACTGTTAACTTTATATAAACAAATTTGAAGCCCAATCAATCTAATTCTAGTCGCACAACATACGTTTTCAAATCGTGAATCAAACACTTGGATAAGCAACAGCTTTTGATATTGCAATAATAGTTCTCTTTTTTTGTTAAATGGGGAAGAAGAAAACAACAACTAAACTAACAGAAATAAATCCAAAATCAAGAAAAGATTGTGCTTCTTGAGAAGCTACATTCCAAACATCCAACTCAAATGATGAATGCATTCTGACTTAGCCAAGTAACCCTAAAGCATGTTAACTTTTCTCATAATAGTTCATATATGGAGAGGATCCATACTGGGTTATTTAATTCTATACATTATTCTACTTTTTCATCTGAGCTGAAAAATTATCTAAATAAAAAATGTTAAACTACTATAGATAATTAATTAACTTTAATAAAGGTGAGTGTGCTAGAAGTTTAGTTCACCTCTGATTAATTGATGATCCTTCCCGGTTACAATTTGATTGGTTATTTCTAATATTATAATCATGCATTGTTATTATAATCATCATATATAACAACTACAATAAATATATCAAATATGGATGTGTTCACCACGCTCAGCTATTAAACTGACGGAAACACCACTGCGACAGTAAATATATATTATTCTGATTAAAATAAACAATAAAAAATTGTTATTATAGATCAATTCATAAATAAGCAGTTTATTATTTTTATTGGGATTCAAATGAACAATTTATTGTATATAAAATATTTTAAAACTTGCTTTTCATAATTTTATATACAATACTTATTAAGTAGTTAATTCAAGGCCTATGAAGATAGTGTGTGAAAGAGATGGGACAATATGAAAATAGGGGAGAGTGTAACTTTTGGCTGGAGGAATGATGACCTACCATTGGGTCACCACCTAATGATAAAAGTAAAGTAAATCTCGATGGATTGCCATCATATCATTGTAAAACCTATGCATTCATATACGAAACTTGGTCTTTAATTTTCTTTATTTTAATTATTTTTATACACGAGGCTCCATGGGAGGTAAAACAAGTGGGAAGAAAATGAGAAAATGTCTAAAATCATAATTCCAAAGGTTTAAACATAATTACTATGTTCATTGTTTTTGTATTCCAATTAATTATAATGAAGACTTTATATAAAAGGAAGAAAAACTAAATAACTTAACAATCAAAACTAATTGTAACTATGAAAGGTAAGTAAATTTAAATTAATTACTAATACAATAAAATATTAATCCAAAATATATTTCAAGAATTCTTTCATAAGTTTGCTTCACTTTGGCACAATTGAACTTTTTGCCTGGTAGATTCATTCCATTTTAATTTCTATCACATTTTAATCTTTTGTAGTCTCATCCTTCTTATCTACCTCCTTCTATTGTGTATTTTCTCACTATTTTTTATTCAATTCACTTAAAAAAATCAAATAAAAATATCACATTATTTTCCTAGTATTTATATTTTGAACCTAATGACCCATACTTAATGCAATGAATTGAGGTCTAATTTCTGTTTTTAATATTGTTATAAGAATTGGCCATTCGTGCTGACCCTTTGATGTATGCTACATTCTCTCTTACTCTTTATCTCCCTTTGTCGGGTCCCACATATCAAACGTTAACACCACATCATTCTTTTCTGATCACCATCAGTGGCTGGTGGGTGGAATTAGAGGTTGACATCTTTCTCAGTTTTAGCGCCTTACTTTTATGAACTCAAGGCTTTTTTAGCAATCTTGCTCCAACTCAATAGCTAAGGAGAGAGAAACTTTTGAGAGAGATGGTTAATGGTTGTATTAGGGTTCTTGTATTTATGTGAACTTGTTTTCCCTTCCTCTTATGTTTTTCCTTCTTATATAACCCAACCTCAACTTCATTTTTTCATTCTTGAACCCTTCTTTTTCCTTTTCTTTATCCTTCTCTTTTTCATTAGTCCTCGGGATCTCACACTCGCTTTTTTTTAGACTGTACCTGAGTGCAAAAAACAAGTGAGAGAGGTGATTCAGTTCAAATCCCGAGGATCACTATTAATTGCTCCTTTTACTTTCTTTGTCTCCTTGTCCGCTCGTGTTTCCTTGTCTTTGTTTCAGTGCTTTATTTACTGTTTGTTCTTTCTAGTTTGATTTCAAGAACCCTGATAAAGATTGTTATTAAAGGAAGCTTTGAAAAGGTTGGTATCTAGCATCAAAGTGGATCATCAGATCTACACAAAAGCTCTTGTCTTATTAAAGAGCAATATATCAAGGTTGTTCTTTTACCACCAGCTTTTAAAGTGTTCTTCATAAAATCCTAGTTGAAATTTCCCTCGATCGATTTTATTATATCATATTTGGGGTTTGCATCCTGATTCATTTACTTTAGCATATGTTAGTATTAAGCGAGTGTCATGGTGGTTGATCTATTTTATATGAATCAGGTCAGCTAGCATAAGTCCAAAAAGGAAATAAAAGACAACTAAAGAATACAGAAATTCGGTCAAATTATGCTGAATGTCACTTGCATAAAATCTTTGACATGACTTTGATCTGTGTTTCGGTTAGAGTTTTTATATCTCAATTCACACCTACCACAAAAATCATGCTTATACTTTCCCCTTTTTCCAATTTTATTTTGCACCAGCTTGTGTATATATGTATATATAATCAGACCTGGAGAGACCATTCTTTTTTCTGCAACCGATGTTATTTTTCCTACATCGTCTGGTTGTCTGAAAAATTGACTCCTAAGTCATTTTACCTTATGTAATTAACATGTGTGGCCAAATTATGACGTAAGCCATAACGTGCAATTTGACTTAACTTCTTTGTTGAAATAGACTAAATGCTTGGTGCTACGCTATATCATACTAGATCATCGATGTAGTTACATGTTTGCATTGTCAAAGTGTGTCTCTCTACCGCGTGTCAGAACTTAGTTTAATTTGTCATTTTTACTTGAAAAGTGGGTTTATGATTCATCGGTGAAGTTATTAAGTAGATACCTTTATGTTTGTGTGATAAACTTGTACATCTACCATTTATGTTTTCAAATTCCGTTGTTTTTTTTTTATATTTTGGGTTATATACTTCAGTTAGATTTTATGATTATATTTGTGAGATGTCATCATATTCATGTTAGAACATTGGCGCATGATAAATCTAATGAAGTTGCATGAGGCAAATTATTATTTATATTAAGCTGCTTTTCTTTCTCCCGGTATATGTAGAATATCATTAGGAACCGATTGCTTCTAGCCCTAATGTTGTCTATATGTGTTGTTAAATGTTGTTATTTTCAAAATAGTGGTTGAAAATTGATGAAATTGATTAATAACTAATAAATATTTAACATCTGATCCTAACAAAATATTCGTGTCAATTATCAAAGTAACTAATCTCATTAGCTCTTATCTAGTATCAAGTTATGCTTTTATCCCCTCCTTTTCTTCACTGACTATTTTTATGGCACTTTCATGGTTCTTCACTTAGCCTTACTTAGTCCATTCATTAAATTTTTTATTGCTTTAGGTTTCCTAATTCCTAACATAGTTGGACCTCTTAATCTAAGAACTTCATTTAGCGCTTTTCCTTGTCAAGTTTCTTCTTTGTCCTGATCAACAACCCAGAATAGTGGTAGCTAGTTATAATCTTATAATTTTATGATACAAAATCTTCTAATTTAAGTGCTAGCACCTTTATTCCTTATATACTAAAAGAAAATTGTCAAATTTCATGTTCTATGTATTACAAGATAGGTGATTGGTTAATTTTTGCTCTTTTCAAATGAAGGATACCAATCTGAGAGTAAATATGAATACTTTTTCACATCTTCCTCCTGGCTTTCGGTTTCATCCCACTGATGAAGAACTTGTTGATTACTACCTTAAGAACAAGATAGCTTCCAAAAGGATTGAGCTAGATGTAATAAAAGATATCGATCTCTATAAAATTGAGCCATGGGATCTTCAAGGTATGAGCTAGCTTTCCTTAATCATAAAGCATTAAAGCCCTACTAGATTAGCCAAAAGCATTAAATACATAATAATATATCACAGTACCATAACTGCTCGCATTTTTTACTTTTCTAATGGACAGAATTATGCAAATTCGGAAGTGATGAACAAACTGAATGGTATTTCTTTAGTCATAAAGATAAGAAGTACCCAACTGGCACCCGCACCAATAGAGCTACAAAGGCAGGATTTTGGAAAGCTACGGGAAGAGACAAGGCAATATACTCGAAGCATTCACTGATTGGGATGAGAAAGACTCTTGTATTTTACCAAGGAAGAGCCCCAAATGGACAGAAATCGGATTGGATCATGCATGAATATCGGCTAGAAACTAATGAAAATGGAACTCCTCATCAGGTAATTGATGTACCTAGCTATTAGGAGATTCTTACATGCTCCTATAACAATGCTAATTGTGTAATATTCAGGGTACATCTTGCACCCTTTTATTAATATAGTTTGTTTGTTTGCTGATAAAAAAAGTTAGCATGTCCCAAGGATTGAACTAGTACTCAAGGACTGGGGTGATGGTCTTCAAAGTTGGTATGGGTCATTCTATAACACACATGTTAAGTATCAACGTCTCGAAGTCCCATTTCGGTTGAGATAAATTATGAGGTTTTCTTACTCTAGAAGAAAGTCCCATTTCCATTAACATTTTTCTCTTGAATTATTGGGTCCTTTGTCTCTTAAATCTTAATTATTGTAACCCTATTTGTGCTCTCTACGGCTCTCCCTTTGTTTCCTTTGTCAATTTACAAAACTCATGAAGACAACTGTTACATAAATAAAAGATCGTTTATATATTATATATAAGAATTCACTGGTAGCATTGGCGAACTTCTTATGATTTCTGTTTGCCTTATGCACATGCAGCCAATAATCTTATTTTCTGTAGTGCACTGTGCAGGAAGAAGGCTGGGTTGTATGTAAAGTGTTCAAGAAAAAAATGACAACAGTGATGAAAATGAGGGAATATGAATCACCATGCAGTTGGTATGATGATCAAGTCTCCGTCATGCAAGAGCTTGATGCTCTTTCTCGCCCCAATTATGCATCACAACACTATCAACACTACCCTTGCAAACAAGAGTTGGAATTAATGCAATACAATATGCCCCATGATGCTAATTTCCTCCAACTTCCACAACTTAACAGCAGCAAAGTTCCTCAATCTTATGGCTATGATATCAATAATAATAACAATGGAAGTGCTTTGCAGTCCTCGTCACTCACTCAAGAAGAACACACACTATATTGCCAGCAGCAACAAAGCGCGCACATACATCATAGTACTAGCAATGATCAAGTAGTGGAGCAAGTGATGGATTGGCGAGTACTCGACAAATTTGTTGCTTCTCAGCTTAGTCATAATGATCAAGATCATGTTTCCAAGGGAACAAATTATTCAAATGTGGCTGAACAAATTACTATCCAAGTAAAAGGATCGGAAAACCTGGAAATTGGACAGGAGCATGCTTCAACGTCCACCTCCAGCTGCCAGATTGACCTGTGGAAATGAAACTATATATAGTAACTATGGAAGATGCATACTAATTTTATAGGAACTACAGTATGATGCTTGAATAATAATAAAAATAAATGGTATTGCTCCAAGTTTCTCTGTACATGATAAACCCTAAAGTTTCAAATATCCTTATTACCTGTTAAACCTTTGTTGCCAGTGTATCCACCTGTAGCAAAAAACTTGTACTTCATGGTGTACTATCAGCTGCTAGATTTGCTGGAACTTGTTGTTGAAGTGGTTCTTCATTACAGCATAATTTGCATTTATTTCAAATTGCAAATTAATGATATACATATGGTATGTACTTGCTTAAATATATATTGTACCTGAAATCCGTTAATTGGTTGATTCTAATAATTTGTATCGCCATGTTTAGTATGGATTGTAAAGGCTTGAGGCTTGAGAATCTAAACCAAGTGCATTTGCAATTAAATAAGAATTTATGTATATTTTCTCTCCACTTTGGTGTCCTTATTTGTTTTCACTCTTCGCCATTTTTTATTTTTTATTCAACATGTCTGATTTTTTGTAGTGTACAATTTCTAAATAGATCTGAAATTTTCACACAAATGCTTTCCTATATGATTATTTTTTAGGCGCTTAGCGAACTTACTAAGTAAGAAGGGAACAACAGATTTGAGTTTGGTGCTCTGCGAAATTGACCTTTGCTAAGCGGCATGGACTTCTTGCTCTTGCACTCGCTAGTGATTTCTTGGCATGCAATTTCATGGCCCTCCCTCAGCGACGCTTTGTCTCACTGATCAAGAAGTTTAATTTTTCCAGCTTTCTTTGTAACTTTGTTTTGTTTGTTTAATCAATGAAAGTTGATATGCTTCTGCGCACACATCCAGTTAAAAAAAGTTTGAAATTGCTATTGTGACTACATGTTGCATTTATTGTACCTGCGTGTGGACTATGGCAGGAAAACGTATTCCGTATGGTTATAGTTGCAATGGCCATGTGGATGTGTTGACAGCCAAAATTATAACATAGCTAATCTATATCAGTGGTTCGGTTAAATATTGATTATTGGATTCACAAGAACTTTATACTACAGAAAATGACATAATTAAAATTCAAACTAAAAATCTACATAAGTTAACATGCTCTTGATGCTACTATTATTCCACTATGACAAAGATGAATTCTATTGTGATATTGGAGTAGTTTTCATTTTTGGGCGGCACAATGAAGTTAACTTTTTAAAACCTCAAACCAAGTGAAGTAATTCATAAACCAAAGGGACATCGATATAGTAATCCTGCTAATGCATGCAAGCATGTAACCTTATGAAGGTTCACCCTTTGAATACCCAATAAATTGCGGATGAATACCCATATATTGATCAGCAGGCCTTACTATGAATGGGACACAGATTACGTGTCCCCATTTCTGTCCCACTTTCCTGTCCCGGTCCAATAAAAAATTGACACTTCATTAAAAAAGAAAAATTTAAAAACTTAAAGTAACATATGTTTCTCAAATCACCATTAACTGTATTCTGGCCTTTTGTAGGAAATTCAAATAGGAACTCACTTGCCATTAAACTATGTTTCTGTAAAAGTTGTAAGTTGTAACTTTTGTAGTAAGTTGTAACCATTGCACTTTGTTTAATAATATTGTTGTCTTATTAAATAGCTCAATTGGTAGAGATATAGGAGACATAAAGTTGCTCACTTAGTTTTAAACCATGACATTTATACAATTTCGACTATCCCATTCTCCATAAAAAAACTGTCTCTAAATTTTTTAAAGGACTCTAATTGCTATGACAAAAAGTTTTAGCATAGAGCAGCAATACGTCATATATAAAATTAATCTGTATGGTACATAAGGCAGATTATTAAAACATCACAAAGGATAAATGAAAGGAAAGACTTGAATATTCTTTTATATATCAAACTAATTCTAGACGTTCTATTCCATTCTCACAACGCATACCTGTGTGTGAAGACGGCTTCTCCTTCTGAAATAGAGCCATATCTTTGAAAGTGTCACCCACTGAAGTATGTTCTCAAAAGCTAATGGTTTATATAGAAACATAGAAAATTAAATAAGTTGAATCACTAATCGTGGATGTAGTTTGAGGACAACAAAGTAGTTTTATGTATATGTGTCATTCAATGTTGACTACGGATGAAATTGTTGTGTCGGGGGTAAATTAAGAACCAAAACTTCCTTTCAAGCAATGGCACGACACAATCATTAGGCATGCTCCTATGATCCTATCAACTTAATCATAAAATTCAGGTGGTCTCAACTATAGTCAGAACTACTACCACTCATGACTTGCACAAAAAGAGAGGAAGTGTGAGAAACATTGGCATGCTTGCCACAATGATTTATCAAGTATGACTTTGAGTGGTACTCTATTGAGTCTATTCTCATTACTGTTTTTCTTCATAACATGAAAGAGATTAACTAATAGACTACTTGATGGGTTCGTCCTGCAAAGCCAAAACAACTGGGCCATGCATGAACATTGGAATAGAGATTGTGGTCCCAAATAATGTCTCAAATCTTATCTCATTTTAATCAAAACCTGATATATTAATTAAAAAAATTAAACAGTTATTATTGATTTTTTTTTTGTTTTATTATCACTGTTTTGCATATAAAGTTGTTACCTTGCCCTAAACTTTATGTGGCAATTTGGACTTCAGCACTCAAATAAAAAAAATTATGATAAAAAATTTCCAGCTATAAATTATAAACCCTTCCCAGTCCCAGAATCAAATTTGAAGGATCGATCATAGACGGTACAAAGTTCCTATGCTAAGTGTTCTGACTTGATTTTAGACGTATACTATTTTCCCACCATTAGTTTCCTATTAATTATATATGTGTTTGATGTGGACTTCACAATTTGTAGAAGGATTTGATTATCTCTTATAAACGTATATGCAAAAGGACCTAAAGGAACAAGGTAATACGTACATGTACATCAGATATCAATGTTACATGCATACGATATACCAATGATGATAGAAAAAGTTTGAGGTGACACAAGCACCACAATGTCCGAGGTAAAGTTCAGGTGGCCCGATCTCCAAACTAAAAAATATTGAAAATAAGAAACACAAAAGTCACAAAAGTTTATCATTCATGTTTGCTCTCTCTTCTTTATTTTTTTAATATATGAATCTGTTAATGAAATCTTTCTTAGGCATGGGGTGAAGAAAAAGAATGGAAGTGTGAAACAAAAGAAAAGTAAACTAAACACACCTACTTCCAAGCAACGTGATTAATTTCTTATGTGAGCTTAGATTTTGGCTTGTGGATGAGAGTCGTTGTGGGCTCCAATTGGAATATTATTTTTTTGCTAAGTTTGTAAAAATTACTTTTCCCTTAAGTTAACTTTAGCTTATAAGTCATTTCTTATTGAAATATATAGCATAAAAAACACAAACACTTATACTGTTAATATATATTAAATCGTATGTATAATATTTCTCTCTTAAAAATGGTAAGAGAATTGAATGAGATTTAATCAACTAATTCACTCAAAAATGTTGAAAATATATTCTATATAGAAATTAGAAAGTGTAATGGAGGAGACTTAATAGTTACTCTTTGCTAATACCAACGTTGCCGAAATCAATTATCCCCATTACTTGGATTCTGCATTGGCAACCTCAGTCATCCCTTTTTTTCTTCAATAAAAAATAATGGAATAGTATATATGTTGAACCGAACAAGAATAAATAAAGGGTACTCAATTGAGGATGATCCATGTTTAAGTTAACAAGACAACCGTAAATAATGGTTTAGAATGAAAATGCAGTACTCCCTCACCCTTAAATTTGAGGCTGATGTTTTAGTTTTTTCTAATATAACTTTACTTATTACTCGTCTTTTCATCCTTGTGAAACTTTAGAAAATTTGGAATCACGCGATAAAGTTAAAAGATACGGAAAGCGAGTACTTTGTCAATGAGGAGGGAGAAGTAAGTTGAGCATTTCGTCATGACATTGGAAGAAGATACGTGTTAAACAGTGAGACAAGTGTTCTTCTGGACAATTACACACCTCAAAAATGATTAATTTAGAGTATAAAATATATGTACTAACAGTATAAAGATTTATACACAGTCAGTATATCATCTAACATTTATTTGTAGTACTTTTATTTAAAAGTCAATGATAACTAAAAATCAATAATGTATAATATAGTGACAGTGTAAAAAACTTTTAAACTGTCCTTATATATATTTTTTCCAAAAAAACAATAGTAGTGAGAATTTTATGAAAGAATACGAGAAACATCACATCTCTTTTATTACAATATATTAGGTGTAACAATAAACTTAAAGGTGCCTAATCCGAACGGTACCAGATTACAACTAAATCTTCAATGAAAAGAATTAGACAAAAATGAGGGAGCAACGGGATTGCCCAAGGACAAAATAACCACAAAGTGATGTGGTTGTTGAAGAAGAGAAATTATTACATTCTTGTCACAACCAAACATTTACCAAATGAGGAGATGTGATTGTGATTATGGGTTTGATGAATTGAGAATATGAGGAGAATTAAGGATTTGCAATTATTTAATTTAAAAAATAAATAAAATTCCTTAAAAAATTATTTGTACCCTAATACTAGACCATCCGGTAATGGAGATGTTCAGGAATCTGGTTCCATATAAATGTAGCCACTAAATAGTTGTGTGGTCACACACTACTAACCCAATTTATTTTCTTTTGTACTTGTGAGCTTCTTATCTCCTTTTTAACTCTTCTGGTCTGATTGGAATGGGTGAATAAATGCAGAATTCATCTGCCAAACATTGACTGAGGCAGTCACAACAGCATCAGTAGCATTGTTGAACAAGAACAATCGAGCAGCTCCATAGATTGCCCTTGTTGGGTAAACCCGAGATGTCACACTTGTTCTTCCACCTTGAGCAAAACTTTCAACTATAGAATGATCCACCTAAATTATAATAAATAACACATTCCATGAAATATTAAGCTTCATCAGTTTCCCTGCTTCTTTTACCTAACATAACATACATATATATATATATATTCCTTTAAGCAAGAAAAATTGCAAGTACACACTTACCAATATTCTTACAGACAACTTTTCGTTTTTGAGCACTGGAACTATGCTTCCAAAGATTTGTTTATTAACATCATTTGCAAGAGAAGACCTACAACAACGATATAACAAATTCAACACTGTATTGCTCACAACATAATATAGAATACTTTTTTGTTTCTCTAATATAGTACCAATGAGAAATATCATTACTTCAAGTTCAAAACAAAAAATAGTACTATACCTTGATTGGTCAGAGCAGAAGGAAGCCTTGAGAATTCCATTGTTTCCTTTAACAACATAGAAGTAGACAGGAGTATATTCAGAAAGGTCATCATCTGCTAGAACTAGAAGGCCAAAAGGTCCTAAGGCGCTACGTTGAGATGCACCACCACTGATGCTGCATTCGTACTCCAAATTGGATTGGGATGTATTCTCCAAGGCTTCTTTATCTATCTCAAACTCAGCTTCAATGTCCAACTGTTGGGGTGGCAGGTACAATTTCATGTCATTAAATTATTTTGCATTAATTTAATTATATTAAGCTTGATGGTCTCTACTAATTTTGTCACTTGCAAATATTTGACAACATGAACACTAACCTGTGTGGCTGTTCCAATGTCTAGTGAGACTGTTGACCCTGCCTTCACCTTGAGGTTTTTGAACTCATTGCTTCTCAATCTCAAACTCTTCACTTCCTCAATAGGCCATTGAAGTAAGTTGCTACCGGTCTTCTTGTCAAGGGTCACTGTTCTTGGAATACTCTGCATACAGAGAAGATGTAACCGATTTAAAAAATGTACACAAGATAAATATTGTATTTATAAAGTACACAACATAAAAATGACAGCTATTTTTGTTGAAATAAATGTATATATAAAGTAGATGAAAGTAAATCATGATAGGTAAAGAAAGATAAATGCATTCAATATCAGATATTGTATTTACCTGAACTGATGCCCAACCTTTGGCTATATCAGCATATTCGCTGTCTAACTCTCCAATCCAACCCCACAACACTCGCCTTCCCTTACTATGATCAAAAAATGTCTTTGAAGCATAAAAAATGCCATAATCATACCTCAACCCAATACCAACATCGTTTTTGAAACTATCTGGTATAAACTTAACATTCTTCTCATCATAAGTCCCCAATGCATAGTAATCATGTCTGTCATCATCCAAGCTAACCTTCACTACATGCTTCACATCAGCACCAGTAATAGAAGTATCTAAACCATTATCAACCTTCCTAGACACAGGGTAAAAGTCTACACACTCCCACATGCCAGTGCCTGGCACAGCATGGAACAAACCATCTATCAGATCAAAGGTCTTAAAGTCTTTGGTTTCATACATCAAGGCTATGCCGGTTTTATTATGCTTAGACCCTATTGTAATGCGCCATTTTCCTTCGGAGGTGAGCCAAGCAGTGGTGGGGTCACGAAAATCCTTGCCACCAATGCCCGGTGGTGGGAACAGGACGGGGTTTCCAGGGTATTTGACCCAATCCACAAGAAGAGGATCTGAAGGGTCAGCAGGGTATGCAAGGTTCTGAACCTGCACGGACTCATTGGTCGAACCAGTGTATAACATGATTACTTGACCATCAGGTAAGATGGTTGCAGAACCAGTCCATACGCCGTTTTTGTCATACCATTGATCAGCAACCATTGCTAATGGAAGGTGAAGCCAATGGATCATGTCCCTTGAAACAGCATGTCCCCATACTATCATGTTACCCCAAATTGCGCCGCATGGATTGTATTGATAGAAGAAGTGGTACCATCCTTTGTAATACATGGGACCTGAAACACACAGATTGCAGCAAAACCATGTTAAAAAAGAAATAAAGAAAAAGAAATGCTTGCTGGAGTATTCTAAAATGAGAGAATTGAATTGTTGATGTGCAGTTTTAGGACATTTTTTAAAACTTATCTAAATAACTGTGGGTGTTTGAAGAGTGATTTTATTCTTGTGATAAACTTTTTTGTTTCAAATTAAAGATGGCCTTATCTTTTCTTCAAAAAACTAATGTTACATGATTTTAATTCTCCAGAAAAAATCTGAGACTTTCTGCAGAAAGGATCCACAACATGAGGCTAATGTTTGTATGATAATTAAGTGGGGTAAAAAGTATATAATAAATTCAGGAATTTGATCAAGTCAAAATGTTAACCAGCAAAAAATGGGGTTAGTTAATTAAAAAATAACATAAAAACAATGAGAATAAGAGAGGGTGCTCTTACCATTAGGATCTGAAACAGAGCAAACCAGATTCCGCCATCAGAATAAACCAAAGTCAGCCACCCAACAAAAAAGAAGAGAAAACTGACGTCATAAACATGCAACATTAATCACATTATCTTTATTTGATTTCAATTGAAATAATAATTTTGGGAACATTAATCACATTTATCCATAATCCTATACCGATTAGAATGCATTTCCAATAATTCTATACGTTAAGAAGATCATTTCATTCAAATAAAATCTCAAATATTTGATAGTTTCTGAAATCCAATATTGAACCAAAATATTTATAGATCATTTAGGATTAATTAAACATTTGAGAGAAATGCGTTTGATCTAATCTTTTTAGTTAATTTAAAAAAAGAAAATAAAACAGAAAACAAAATGAATTACCATTCATCCAATTCCTCTCAGGTTGGAAATGAAAAGCTGTTCTCTGCCATGAAAGCATGCTGTTATTCCAAGGATATGATTCTCCATTTTTTCCGGCGTGTAACTTGTTAGATTTCTCTGACACCCCTGCAGACACACCACGTGAAACAGGCTTCCATTTTTTCAAAGACATACCTTTTATTCTTGATTCTTCATTAGGTGTTAACAATGGACATGCCACATGTTCATTGTCAGGTTCAATTTGAGGTTCAGGTCCATTATGTGCATTTGAAGCCCTGTAACCAATAAATGCCACCAATGAAACAAGTACCAGAAACCCACAAATGGTCACAGCCACTATTTTCACGCGCCTACGAGGAGGCTCTAATATCGGAGATTCATCGGAGTGGGGTCCACCGGGGATAGGAACATAAGAAGAAGGGATAGGATCAGATGAAGGGGTCATTGTGGTGGTGATACAAGAGAGGTTGAAACAAAGGACAATGGGTTTAGAGGGTCAGAAACATTAACACTTTCTGTTGCTTTTTCCAGGTTTTACTCACCATTTATAGATATCTGTATTTTGGAAAGGTCAAATTAGTCATTGCATGTTATTAGGAACTAAAAATAAATAAATAAAAATGGGTCATCTTGTTTGGAATGAATTTCTAATCTAATCAAAAAGTGATAAGAAAATTTATAAAAATAGAAAATATTTTATTTAGTAAAATGTTATTGACTTTGGAAATAGAAATAGGAATTTGTAGGGACATTTAATCCTTCTTTGCCCCTTCTATTTTTAACTGATAACCCATTAATTATGTATAGTCATGGATTTGACTCACGTAATTACCTACGTCAAAAGTGATATATTGAATCACGCCTCCAAACTTCTTTTATTACACAGACCATTATATATCAAACATTTCATTTTTTAATAGATTTGACTCTCATAACTACCTACCTGAAATATGATATATTGATTCAACAATTCATAATGTATCAACAGTCCAATCTTTAATTTGTTTCCAAACAACATCTCATTCTTAAAACGTTGAATTAAATTAGAACAATTCATGTCTACACATTTATTTATTTAATAATAATATAACATATATTATTGTGAGGTGTTTTGTGTCATTTACTTGTATTATATTTTACCTCAACTAATAATTTATATTTATAACTTTCAAATTGAATATAAAAAAGATTGAAAATACTCACATATTAACAAGTGCCTAGATGAGCTAGTGGATAATTGTTCTAATTAACTTATAGGTTCTCATTGGTAGATGATATATGTGGTTAAGAAAATGATGTATTTTTTCTAATTAACTAATCTAAAAGTTTAGATGGTAAAAATAGGTCAAAATCAAGTATGAATTAGTTCACACAATTTATTATATAAACAAAAGTTATTATAAATGATATGATAATAAACTTAAATAATAACAAATATGTAAATATAAATCAAATTCAAATAAAATGGAATCAACTTAATCTTAAATAAGATAATATTCTACCAATTCAAAAATATCTAACACATTCTTTTGAGTTAAATCTTAATAAACTTTAAGCTTGTTATAAATAAATCATTTCAAAATGAAAATTAATTAAATAATTATATGAGTTGTATAACAATTCGCTTAAAATGTGTTGTAAGCATAAGTTAATCCAAACAATTTATTATATAAGTAAAAATGCTATAAATGATATGATAATAAATCAAATAATAACTAAATAAATAAACATAAATTAAATAAATACATGTAGAATGAAAATAACTTAATCTTAAATAAGATAAGGCTCTATCAATCCAAATATATCTAACATTAGTTCTATTGTTTGTTTGATATAGATAAAATTTGTAGATTTTGTTTATTATTTAGAATAAACTTATAATTATGGTTGGAAACTCACATGTATTTATTTAGGAATAAATAAGTAAAAGGTATATACTTTTTATGGTGGATTACTTATTCTGGATTGTTTATTTTTTCCAACCAACTTCACTTCCTACTTTAACCTTCAAATGTTAATGACGCTTTCATCTTTTTTTTGTCTGAACTCTCCTTGGATTACTTATTTTATCATTTGTCCACTATTTATTTTATGGATTGTCTAATTCAATTTTAATAACTTTTTATTTATTTGTATCATATTCCTTCAAAACATTGATCTTTCTATTTTAAAATAGGATAAAAGCAACCAAAATAATATAACAAAAATAAATAACTTTATACCATTTTTGTAATTTATTTTATAAAAAAATGATTTTTTTAGTTTACCCAAATAAAACAGATTGACTTATATATAGTCTTCATCTAAGGTATAGAAACATGAATATATTATAATATGAATAGATTATAATAATTATCATTTGGAAATTTTAACTTTTAAGAAATATTCATATAGTAATAATAGTAATTTGTCTTTAAAATTTACACACAAATCATTAAACATTTAATAACTTAAAATCCTAAATATATAAATAGAGGTTCTAAAGTTTTTAAGTTATATGAAAATAAATAATATGCTTTAGAAAATTACTTTGTGATATTTAAAGAATTTTTTTATAAAATAATAGCCTAGGTCTGTTTTGAAACACTTTTTTTTAAACACTCAATGGTATCTTTTCAATAAGAATAAATCATTAATATAGTTGGTTTTTTATTTCACTTACTTTTTAATCACATATGATAATGTTCTATTTTATTTATAAAATATATCAGGTAAGAGGGAGAAATTCGTTATACATAATCGCATTCTTGCTGAATTGAAGTTTTGCAAATGGTGGAGGCCTTGTATTAGTGAATAGCTGATCATTTGGAAGTATGTACTATGTATGTCAAATTCTAAACTTGTTTTGGGTTAACGTGTGATGTATGTTTATTTATCGTAGTTTTTATTTAACCCATTTGAGTGAGATATTTCTTTAGTTTTGAGCTCCTCAATCAAAGTAAATTAATGACTATATCATCGTCGATGATTCAATCAAATTTAATATTAATTTGGAGAAACCATGGTTATTTTTAGGTTTGGCCTCTAATTATTCCCTGTGAACACGTTAACAATACTTTGGTTAAATCTCGTTGATGATTACATGGTACTTAAACTAAGAGGTTCACCTTAAAGGAATAATGTTAGAAATGTAACTGAAAGTTTCACATTCATAAAATATCGAGTAATTTAAAAATCTGTAAGTGAATAAAAACTACAAACCCTCCCTCAAAACTTGTGTGAAGACAAATATATATAGAGACAACAATAAAATATTGATAATAAATTAAAAATTTAATTTTAATTAAAATTTAGTTATAAATAATAATATCAAAAAATATATATACATTTATCTCTAAGTATAACATATTATATATGTTTTCACATTTTTTCTCAAACCCACGTACTAAAATTTTAAAGGAATGACTCATTTATCATAATTATTCCTATCTTTTGACTTTGCAATCCAAATAACTCTAAGATACTCTCATTGTCCTTATTTATGAAGCAATAATGTTTAACTCACACATATTAAGAAAAAATATATAAAAGTAGCTACAACTTTTAAATTCGTCAAAAATTATGATAATGTTCAATATTATTCTTCCATTAATTTCTCTATGGAAACTTTATTGGTATATGTAAGGAGTAATATATATATAAATAAATAAAGTATAAATATAAATGAGTACATTTGATATAAAATAGTTAGTTCTACTATATATCATAAGCATAATTGATAATATATTTAGGATAATTTCTCTCCACTAAAATATTATAAATAGGTAGAGACAGTAACTTGTATATACTAAATGTTACAGAAATGTTTATGTACTGTACACCTTACCTAAATTCTCCGCAATTTCGCAACATTATTAGAGCATATAAAAGCAAGAAAGTACATAGAAATGATTAAACGAATAAGTCCTGGAAGCCATGTTCTTGTTTGGCAATGGCTCATTGGAGAGATGAAGATGCCACCATAGCAATTGAGTACTCTATATCCGAGAACATGTCCCAGAAATAATTGACATTATTTTATTTTACAATAATTAATGGTCATACAAACAATAATTCTCATAATTTTAAGCAAAACAATCATAATTATCAACATTTAAGTACTAAGTTACTACTTTTCTTATTGTCAAATATCAATTCATTTTAACATGGAATCCTAAAATATAATATATAAACATGAGTCAATTATATTCTCAATCAGTCCTTATATTTTATCGACATGATTTCAATCCAAAACCAACCATTATTCACGATGGCAATGAGTTTTCGTCCACATGATCGTTTTATACAAGTGTAACATATAGCTGAGTCAGATTGCCCATGTTCCTCTTTCTTGGCCGCAATCACATTTCAACTCCATACGTACAATATACAATATATGCAATAATGCAATTGACAACACGTATTGCTGTGTCTCTTGTTTTTACTAAACATGATTTGTTAGTTTAATGCCACATGTAAACAAATAAGTAGGCATAAACCCATTAACCTTCTTAATTAAAGGTGAATTGATGTATGTGTTCTTTATTCTTTTGCCACCCAGGTGTGAGGCTGGTATTGTTTTGGTCCCACCAATAATGTTCATTTAATTTCATTATATCGACAATGAAATAAAACTAATTAACCTTTCTGGAACATACCTGTACTAGATCTTAATAAGTTGCTTTTGCTGTAGTTTGAAAAGGGTAGTTTCAACTTTGATTATCCATAAGTTCCCTTTTGTTGGACTAGATTGCGATCGGAGAGTCTCCAACTATCAGGGAGATCATTATTACATGGATATATGAAGAATGAAGAATTACAAATGAGACATCACATCTTGAATCAATGTGGGACTTCACATTTGAATAAATCCAACACCTTTCTTATATATAAATCTCGGACGATTTAGGTGTGAACTTTTTTCATTCCACTTTCATTCATAACAATTTAACAGCATTGCAATATATGCACTTTTTTTGCACATCGTGTGAGCAAGTATTGACTAAGCAATTAGTCCACTTTGCTTACACAATCTTATTAATAACGCAGGGATCAATAGACAAGCTCTTTCAAATTTAAAAATCATAAATTAATATTTTAAACTTTGGTGTACATAGTTAAAAGTTTTTGCAGCCGTATTGTTTTTCTCATAGACTTCAAATATGTCAAGACCAACCTGCCTAGAATATGAGGGTTTATAAATAATTTTAAATACTAACTGCAAATGTCATTATTTTTTGTTTAACTTATCTAGGGATTACCTGTAATAATGTCTTGATCCTATATAGTTTTTTATGATATGATCAATGACTCATGTAGAGAGCACCAAATATAGACATTTTTTTGTCACCATGATAATTTTTGCCATGTGATCATAGTCTATTATGAAATAATGAGTGATGCAATAATGGCTAACCTGATACAATGAATCATCGGTTAGATATTAACATATTAGTGCCAATAGATTATAAAACTAACAAGTGAAAAGTGTGAATTGATATATTAATTCACAAGTCGGTAAAGGTATTTATCATTAATTAGACAGATGAGAATCATCAACTTTATAATATTTTAAGAGTTTAAAACATGTACCGTGAAGTTTTTTACCAGTCACCATTGATTTGTAATACTTTTATTTGAGAATTAATGGTGGTTAATAAATTAATGGTGGATAATTTGCTCACAATATTAAATAATAAATTAATGGTGGATAATTTGCTCACAATATTAAAAAAAATACTTACATTGTCAGTATTTTCATATTAAATCCATATTTTAATAACTACTCACGCGTTTTTAATAGAAAAATGATATATATTCTAAAAGTGTAAAAGTTTTTTACAATGTCATTGTATCATCCACGTTTATTTTTAATTATCATTGACTTTTCAAAAAATATAATCTAAATGACAATAGAATATACACCGAGTATATATATATATCTTTACACTATCCATATATAGATTTAATACTCTTTTTAATAATCCTTTTTATGGTTATGAGAGATGACATGCATCTTTACTCAAGGTCAAGGATATCTTTAGTTATTGAGAAATATATATTATACATATAACTCATTTTTATATTCTCTCGGGATAACTATGATATAAGAATGACAGTTTGTAAATCATTTAGATTTTTTATTTGAAAGTGAGATTTTTTCTTTAGCCTTCAACCCAGACTTTTTAACCCCAACTCGATTTTCACATTTTAATAACGTTCGGCTTATTGGTTGCTGATCACAATCCAATGCAATTGAGATGATGATAGTTGCGGAATGAAAACTAAGTTCAGGAATGCAAATAAATAAATCTACACCATGGATTAACATAAATGCAAAAAAAAAAAAACAGTAGTATTGACAATGAAACCTGCCATTGAGGAACTGAATTGTATGATTTAAGTGCTAGGAATTAGGACATTGCTTAAAGTTATTTTTGATATTATCTAAGGTATTTCCTTACTTTTTTTGATAAAAAAATAATTTATTTTAAGGTGTGTAATTGTTCATCGTAATAAGTGTTGTTCATAATAATCAAACTCTTATTTTTTTTATCTTTTGGGATCTAACATGACTTTACACATTATACAAACAACTTATTAGTAAAATTGTTTGAATGAAAATAAAAACTATTTATCTACACAATTCAATAAGACTAGAGTGTCCAATACAAGATAGAAAGCTAATGGGCTCATCAATATGGTTAAGCCGAAAATTTGTTTAGGCCCTCAATCAAACCGATCAACATTTAACTACTTAATTAATGGTGGATAGGTGAATTTCACATAGCACTGCATCAAATATTCGCTCAATTACGTCCATAACGTCTTCAATCTCACTCCCTCCCATCTTTTCTTTAGGGTAGCTTCCTGGATATTAAAATATATATCAAAACATCATTAATTTTTTTAATGATTATGTGTATTTCTCAAAACTGTTTTTCGACAAAAATTGTTTGAACAAATATAAATATTTTAATAACAAACTCATTTATTATACATGAAACTTTGAAAAAGGACTTAAATAAAAATCTCAAAATAATCTTATAAATAAGAATCTGCCTATTAATGTCTACAGCTTTATATTTAAATTTGTCCTCGGTGGTGTTTTTAGTTTGAGTCCTAAAAATATGATATATATCCTTATTTTTCATTTCATCAATTAAGTAATGATGTGCAAATATCATTATTTATTTATCACATTTGACTTGAATTAGTAATTGTTGAAGTGGTTAACATGTCATAGCTTGAGTAATAATAAAAAATAAAAGTTGTTTGACCTAAAACAGAGATCTCAAATCGAAATAGTTGGGAGTACACTTGTGTTAATAAATATTGGATTTAATATATATGTATTGATAGTGTAAGTGTTTTTTACACTGTCAATAAATTATTTACTATTGATTTGTTAACCATCATTGACTTTAAAACAAAAGTAATACAAATCAATGGTGGATAATAACAATGTAAAAAACTTTACACTGTCGACGCACATATTTTAAACTCATAAATATTACAATATGATTTATTCCAAAATAAATATTATACCATTAGTTGGAATATTCTTGTTTTTTATCCTTTGACATTTCCATTGAAATGGAGGATAAGTCTTGAGTCGCTGCTCACTACCTTAAAACTAAAACTCCAATATAAAAAAATGACGATTACTAATCTTATGTTAGAATAATAAGCAAAATTCTCCATATAATGTAAAATCATGCTATTCCTATGCTATGTTCTAAGAAAACTTGAAACAATTATTTACATTAGTTATATTTCTCTGCTCTACTTAATACATGATAACTTAATATTCATAATTTCATATACATGCACATACATTAATCAAATGTTATGTGAAAATATCATAAAATTTAAAACAAAAAATAACCTTTCTCATAATCTAACAGCTGCTGTGGTACCTTTCATAACTTATTTAAAGAATGTAAGTAGATCAAATGTGATAAACTATAATTGATATAAACAAAATGCTGAACCAAACCAATAAAATTTTGAAAACCAAACAACTCTTATGTCTTTCTTTCTCCTTGCCTCTTCCAGTTCACAAGTAGTTGGAGAAATTTCATGACCTGCATGTTTTATTTAGCAATAATATTTATTTGTTCTATCTATTCATGCAAAAAAGAATGCATAGAATATAAAGTCTAGTGGGATTTGCACCTCATTGGGGTCTTCGAGTGAGAAGAAGGCGTTGCTTTCTTTTTTCACTGACGAAACCAAAATCCCATAACCACGATTTTTCTCCCGCAACACCTGATGAGTATATGATAATAATTCATGGAGTCATCAAATTCATAGCAACAACTATAACAAGAATATAGTTTTTTATAATGTTATATATGTTGTGTGATTTCAACTTTCAATACCTTGAAAGCATCTTCATCAGTTTTATCATCTCCAATGTAAATGGAAAAAACATCATCTCGATCATTTAACCCTGCACAAGAAAAGAGATACATTTTTGTCCCTTCAATAATTACATTAACAAGGTATCATAATCCGAATAAGAGGAAAATTAGTTTAGTTTCGTAACTTTTAATATATAAGGTTATGTATACACACAATTTAAGAAGTGACTAAATAATATAACGATTCAATACGATTTGACAAAAAAATCACTATTAAGTTTCATACATATTCTACAACTAATTTCCCATCATAAATTTGATCTCATTGCAAACAACAGAAGAATTATTAAAGAGAGGATAGCACTTTGAAAAAAATGAAGAGAATAGTTTTATATCAATTTCACATGTGTATTGAAAAAAATAGTAAGAGAGAATAAAAATTAAAAAAGTAGAGAAAATTTGGAAGATAAATTAAGATTGATTATTAAATTAGATGGAGGAAATACTTAAACAAATAAGGTTAGGTTTCGAGAAAAATTCATATAATTTATCTTGAAATTATAAACATCAAGACATTTTTTTTGAAAAAAGTAGCCTGTATGAGATTCTTACCTAGAGATTCATGTAAAAATTCAACTGCTTTTCCTTTGTTCCAGTCAATCACAGGACGGATATCTAAAACCTGAAAACATAAACAAAATGAAATACATTATACATGATAGCACAAATGTTATTACTTATTTGCGATTTACATAAAACTTGATCGTAAATTGATAAATATTATGTAGATGAGTAAAAATGTGTGCAAAAAAAGATGTTAATATCGTAATATATTATTACCTTACGTCCATGAGTTGAACGTAAACGGGGATACTTTTTTACGGCGTCATGGACAATTTGTCCAATAGTTGTCCAATTCTGCAGTCAGGTTAAAGAATTCAAAATCAAAGCATATCATATTAAAACAAAAATACTGGTATTTCTATGCCCTTTTTAATGGACTATTATTATTTATTTTTTAATTAATAAAATAAGAAAAATACATTTTTCAATACACTCGCCTTTTCATATTTATTTTCCAAATAAATTGTGTGTAAAGACAAAAAAACATTTTTCAAAATTCAAAATTCAAAAAATATATATATATATATATATATATTCTTTTTGTGTAGGAAATGGTAGTTAATTCTTACATTTTCTTTTACATTACGATAATGTACAGAAACGCAAAATTTGTGATTTTCAACTTTCACACCCTCTATATCTTTAGTTATATCGACAAGGGTTCTAAAAACCTGCAAAGAAAAAATACACCCCAAAATTAATCTCTTTCAGTCATACAAATGTAAAAGTAGTTCATAAAATATTAGAGAGAATTTTGCACCTCGTCAATCAGAGGCAGAAATTCTATTGCAGGCTGAAAGAGAGTTATCTCATTTCCCTGCCCATTCAAATACAGAAAGAAAGAGGGTGAACTTTTGAATTCTTTAAACAACATAAATATTCTAACATCACCTTTTTTTTATTTCAATAGTATTGTATTAATTTATATATTTATATATATCAGAATGCAAAGAAGATGTTTCTGTTCGTTTGTTTGTTTTTATGGGATGCTTACACTCATAAGCAACAATTACTGAAATTTTGCAGGGATGCAAAGATAGTTTAAATAAGTAATGTTGCTTAGTTAAGAAACCCTGTTGATAATTGATTACGTTAGGTAGGAAACAAAAACAAAAGGTATAAAATATGCGTGGCCTACATTGCATTTAAGAGAATTTAAGAAGTCGTTGAAGAATACTGGGGTTTGGTGTGACACTACATTACATGGTGGTATGGAAAAAATATGAAAATCAAATAGAAAACACTAACGCAATTTCAATAGACTGTTAATGATAAAGATACTTTAATAGGTAGATACATAATTAATGATTAACTTGTTATTCATCCAATAAATATATATATATATAACAACTGAAGTATCTAGTATAGATGATACATATTCTTTACTTTTATCTCATATTCTAATATTGAACTCTCTCATTTTGATACCGAAGAGGATCCAAACTCATAAAGATGACAAAAATGAAGGATTTAAGGATTGAAGCACGGAAGGTTGTGAGTTTGAGTTCTAATATCAACAAAAAGTTTGAGTTATAAGGTGATGGTTTAATCGTTAGGGTGAAAGAAGTTGATGGTGAAATTTCATATACAACAAAATACTAACGTACTAACGATTACAAATAAAAAAACATCTTTCACATAAACTCACCTGATTGTCAGTAGATTTGACGCAACTCGGATGGTTATTGGACAGAGTCTGACTAAAAGGACAAATAATATCCATCCCATGACTACCAGCATAGTAGAGATCCTTTAGTTTAACTAAATCAAACACCTGAAAGAAAAAAATGCACTACATTAGTGACATAGATAATTAAACCAATAAATATTATAAAGTAAAATTGAATACTTTATTTAAAACTTGGAAGATTAAGGACAAATTAATATTCTGCATACCTTGCCACGGCTTCTCCCACTGATTATTGCCGTGGGAAAATAGCTTGCTACGCTTCTCACAGTGGCACGCATCTGAACATGTATGATTTTGAGGAATTAAGAAAAAGGGGTCAAACCCCAAAGAAGTATAGAATAATTAAGTTAATATATATTATCATCTATATATGACTAGTGAGTAAGTGTTGCTTAGCTTACATCTTCAGACATAAAGGCACAATCTGGGTTATCTACTATTGGCGAAAGAGTGCCATCATAATCTAGAAACACTGCAACCTTCTTATTCTTTGCACGGTCAATAATTTTATCAAAATAGTCTAGTGCTGAAGGATGATGAACCTGGTAAAAGAAGTTAATAAATGACAATCTAGCTTGGACGAAGAGGGTGTTTGATTCATATTCATTTTTCGGAAGATGTTTGGCAACAACAAAAGATAATATTTTTTAATATGAATCAAACACATTCTAAATGTGGTGCATTCAAATAAACCAAACATTAACATGAATAATGAAATATATGTATACCATGGATGAGCTATTGTCTTCATCAGTAAAGTCAAATGAAGCAAACTGAGCATTTGAACCTTTAAGTGGCTTTTTCTTCGGAGGAGAAGAGGCTATCATTGCGTCCAACCAACCATTGGATCGAACATCATCGAGACTCCCAGCACTTTTCCTTGAACTCGTTCTTGAGTACTTCCCAGGGGAAAGTGGTAAATCTTGCTGGGAATAAGTTAGCAAACTAGATTGCATTCCTAGTCTTGACTTGTTGGGTATTACAGGGTCAGCAGGAACAGAAGAAACATGAGAGGACTTCAGGTCCATCTAGCCTATATATAAGTATATATATCAAGAAAGTCAAGAACTGATCTTAAAATGTTATTGTTGTTTCTTATGAGTTGTGACTTGTGAGTCTTTGTAAGAAACAAATGTTTGATTGATTTCTCTCTAATCAGTCTACATATCCAAGATTTTTATTTAGCTACCCAAATCTTTCGTCTGTGAAAACCCACCTCTTTTATGTACTTCTACTCAGTTGCTGATCTTGTAGGTTTAATTAAACTTTACTATCAAAATTCAACAAATAAGAATAAAATGCAAAGAAAAATACATAATTGTATCAACATTTTAAGATAAGATGGCTTACTCAACCAAGCAAGTAAAATGTATTAGTCTCCCTATTTTGCCAAAGCTTCACACAACTTCAAAGATTATTAAGATGTTCTTCAAATCTGAATGATTAGCTGCATCAAAAATAAAATGTTTAAGTTGATATCTTAAACTAATCTTGCGCAAGGAAATTCATAGAACTTTTTCACAAGAGCATCACTGTTCCCTGCAACTTTGATTGAGAGACACCACAATGAGTTTTTGAAAGAAAAATGTTACTATCAAAATAGGGACATCCTACCATGTTCACTTTTTTTTGTATTTTTGAAATGTATGCAAATAAGAAACGAACTTGAGATTAATTCAATAAGACTCATTAGGGAATGAAATGCAAGGAAAATGAAAGCACAAAAAAATACCTTCTCATGTGTACACTTGCAAGAAGAGCCTTAATTTTAATGGACTACCGACTACCTGTTCTTGAAGAAAGTGATGCTTTGTGCTTCTGCAGAAAATCAATAACAAATTTATGTCTAGAGTGTTTGTTAGTTTATCTTTCAAAGCTTGTATAAATCACACTCTGATCTGTATATACTTTATGTTGAATTGAATGAAACCTTTGCTGATATAAAACTCTTTTTATAGATGTGATAAAATGGTGGTAAACTTTTTATGCATAAAATAATGAACATGAACATAAGTTAGAACAAAAGATTATTATAAAAGATCAATAAACAATTAGGCATGATGTCCACTTGAATTACCGGACCATACAGTTAGAGAGTAATTAAGTTAGTAACTCCAACGAAATTTATGTTGTATTGAGACAATCCAGTCTGGTACTTGCAATAGTTTCTGATTCTATTATTTTAAATATTGGGTCATAACTCAAATAGCATGTGTTACTCCAATAGAATAAACATATGGAAACTCTCACAGAATCTGGGACTTGCACTTTCAGGAAAAAAATGAAATCAGATAGAACCTGGAACTTTTTGCATTTAATAAAACAAGTAAAAGCACAAGGTTCTATCTACTTGCCCCAAAGAGTTTTAAATATATAGAATAAAAAAGGAAATAATCTGATAAGTTGTTTTTTGCCCTGTTTTTACCTTTCATTCGGGTGAAGGAAGATAAGATTATATACTTCTACTAATCATGTTACCCATAAGAAAGTAACACATATCATTTATAAATTAATCATTAATAAATAAACTATGACCTTGTGACAATATGTGATTTCCAAATCATAAAACTGAGTGAAACTTGATTCCATGTGCTGATTTAACTAATCGGTCTAATGAACAACGAGCATATATACAAGTATGCAAAATTTGCTGAAGTGCTTATAATGTTGTTGTGCATACTGTGGTGAATGTATCTACCAACTCTTTAAGGCTAAACTTAAATATCTTCAAACTATATCCAGGTATATATCGTACCCTTGTACTTAGATATACGGGGGCGCTGGGTCCATTTACATTATTTGAGCAGAGCTGTTTCAGATAACACAATAGTTGATAAATACATTATAGTTTACTTACCTTTCCACTTATTCGACCTTATCTACAATACTGCAATTACAGAACGATCTACTATTTAAGCATTTGATGCTGATTAATAACAAATGGCTATAAGGGGAAATTATAGTATCATTAATTAATTGTTACAACAATAAGCATCCAATACAGAAATGAAAACATAAAATACTGACAGTTGCACAAATATTGAGTTAAAAATGCAGTTATGTCTGTAGTTGAACCACTTGCAACTCTGGTGAGTGATGATGGACCCACCCGAGTTTATATATATATATAAATAAAGTAGTTGCAGAAGCTTATCACTAGGTACAGCTTACAAGGCCTTAAAATTGCAATAAGTAAATTATTAAGCATTATAAATTATAAAAAAACAATTATGGTAATCATTACTCGAGCTGATGTATTTAATAAATAAAAATAGATGCAATCATTCTCTAAAGTCAACTCAATTATAGAATTATAAGATAAAAAATGAACACTCAAATTCAAGCTCTCAGATATACAGTTTCACTCTTTTTCCATTCTCTGTCTCCCCTTTCCCTTTTTTGGTATTCCTACTACAAATCTCTCCTTAAAAAGAATGATGCAGTGGACTTTATAATAAAAACTTTCCAATTTTAGTTTCTTATTTAGTAGCATGAGGGCAATATTTACTAACTGTAACAAAAGTACTACTTAAATACTTAAATGGTACTATATATATCATTTATATACAATATCTAAAAACATGCCATGATACTCACATGATGCATGTTTCGAAAAAACATTTTTTAATTGTAAAATTTCTTCCATTGACAGCAAATTGGAAACGATAAATAAATCTTTATCCTATTAAACATGGTCAATTACAAGGATCAAATGAAATCATAAATCATGTAGATCAACACAATATTAATTTATGAGTCTTTCTTAATCATTTCTCCAATAATTTTTTTAATCTCCCACTTCTTGTAAAAGTTGGATCAACCTCCACTTGTTCTTCTAAAAAAACTAAAATATCCTACCCCCAAATAACAAAATAATAACACGGGCATGGTTTGAAAAATTGTAGAAAACTTGTTTTAAGTTGCCATTGAAATTGCTTTTAAAAGATAGGGTTTGAAAGATACTGCATTGAATGCCAACTTAGCTTCTCCAAGGTCAGGGTCAAATTTTACAGAGTTCTAAGGACGAGGAGATGTAACAACAAATGTATGTATAATTTTTAACCTGAATCAGGCATTAATCCTTCAATTTCATCGATTTTTATACCATGCAAAAAAAACGGATAAAACATTTATGACCCTCCCTTTTGAAGAAGAAAACTGATAAAGCATGGATTTTGTCAAGTTTTACAATTTTAAGAATAAAGTCCAATGACCAATTTCTGCACTAAGTTGATTGTATTATTAGAACATAAATTTGACACATTAAAGAAAGATAGGAAAAAAATAGTTGTCAAATAGTCATGATGAAAGTGAACTTCACAACTCCAAAACAATCATTACCTATGATATCCGAGGCTTAGGTTGTTAACCAAAGTCCATCCAAGGTTTAATCATACAATCATGTTAAATAAATAATTGATCAAAACACACAAAAAATGTAAACTACATAAGGCTCACATACACACTATTGATAAATCGAATACTTTAATCTGTGATTAAAAATGGAAATATACTTTAAAATCAAATATGATATATATAGGTATATATTAGGTATAATGTTAAACAAAACAAGAATCTAAAAGATCATCTTCATCAACTCATTCTTATTGAAATGAAAACATTATTTTTATTTTATTTATTGTTGTACGATTCTTATTTCTTAATATTAAAATTATTGTTATTTCACTTTTGTTTTCACTTTGTACATTCCAGGCAAGGGATACAGGTTCCGATAGAAAAGAATGTTAAGGAAAAAAATGATTAGAACATATGGAAGATTGCCGATAATAGTAACTAAAAATTCAATAGTTTTAAGGGTCAATTATCATAATATATATATATATTGATTTAGAAATTAACATTTATACACACTCTAGGGTTTTATACGTGATGATTACTTTGAACATGTTCTATAAAACGATGAGATTGAAAAAAAAATCGATTTCTTGAAGAATCGGGAGGGACAGAGAAAATAAGAACACACCTGTAAGAAAGGATGCCTCTTTGAACGGCGCGGTGAAAACGTTAAGAAGCCTGAAATAAAATCAAAAGATCAAGCAAAAGGATGAGAAGATGGAATTATGTATGCAACCATACGTAGAGAGAGAAAAAGGGAAAATGAAAAACAACCTTAAAAAAGAAAAGGAGGAAAAGAACTAAATGGGTATTTATATGTTGAGTGTGTAAAGGAACGTGCCTACCAATAACGACAGAGAATAGGGTAAGCCATAATGGGTGGCCTGGTGGACCCATCTATCCTAATAAAAAATATGTTTTAGGATTTTAATTCAGAACTCCAAGTCATAAGTTAGACAATTTTAGTATTGGAGAAAATTTTGTATAGACTATATTTATATTTATATTTATATTTATATTTATATTTATATTTATAGATAAGTGTACTTTATATTTTTTGTTATTATGAAGATTTTATTAATTGTATTTACGTACACATACATATATTTTTATACAAGTTTTTATCTTAATATTGAATTAATGGATTAGTCTCCCAAAATAAGCATAATACTTGTAAAATTAAAGGAGTTTGGTTTATTATACGTAGTTAGTTATTCTTATCATTTGTATTATTTATATTTGAAAATGGTGATTAAATATAAATGATAAAATTGCAATAACAATCTAAAAATGGTATATATTTGATTCAAGTGGTACATGTTTGATTCCCCTTGAGCAAGGTTTAGAGTTTGAGGATGGAAAAAATGTCCGCCAGAAGAGTTAGTCTCATGTACCCGTGGATGTTCCCGGCTCGGACAGGATTACCTCCAGTACGAAGATACATGTGATCTTTTATATTGTACATTTTTCATCTATGCTTATGTGCTACATTTTGACTTGGAGAAGTGATATGTTTTTGTTAATTTTTAGTCTAGAGATCCCCTCTTACTAGTTTACAAGTTTCTTAGGTTTTAAAGATGATAAATACATCTTCTTTTTCATCCAATATTACTTTATTTGATATTCAGGATTTTTAGGCTAAGCATTAGAAAGATCTAATATTGCCCTTAATAAGGTAGTAGGTAATTTATTTTGTTATCGGGTTTTATTATAACGCAATATCTAAAAAAAGTAGCCATGCTGGTTCTATTACATAGAACTAAAATAATAATGCTAATAGAGTTCTAAAGTCATAAACAAATTTAAGTTCTTTCTGTGATTGAAAAACTCTGCAATTGGTGTTGGAGCTAAAAAGTTATCTTTAATATTCAGAATAAAATATTAATATTGATCTCATATTTGAGAAAATCTGCAACATCGAAATAAGAAGTAACATACTAACGTATGACAAGAATTAAGAAAGGGGTGACATATGAGAACCTAGATGATGATGTGGTGATGTGTCAGATTGGGGCCCACAACAAGGACGAAAGATCTTGGGCTAAACTCGGTGACAAAATATTTCTGTTTTGTAAAAAGAAAATATTTCGTCACATTGCAGGAAGTGAGATGGATCCACGTGGCTAAGGATAGAAAAGAAACACAAGCAGAGGACAAATTCGTAATATTTGAATTTTAACTCGGGGCATTTATTCCAAGGTATATTACTTTTGTTTCCAAAATTGACATTCTTAATTATTAGTGTCCAAGATTCTCGCCGTCTTAATTGTCTGTTTGGCCTGAAAGTTTATTTTGATAGGGTTGAGTTTTAGAAATTAGTTTTGATGTACTTTGGGACAAGTTCAAATTATATTTTAGGTTGATTAATTAATGTGGCAACGTGTGTCTTAGTCCTTCAACAACGTGTGTCCTTCAATCACAATTTAGATATCCCAAGTCCCAACAACTAGCCACGTTTTTTTGTTTGCAGAGGTTTTTTATAGTCTGATTATTACATAAATATGTTTTGGACTTATTAACTGTTAGCTTTGGGTGAAAAGTGAAAATCCAGAGTAGAACCTCAGTTAAATATTCAGTAAATTACTCTGGTGCTTTAATATTCTATCCAAGTTATTTAAATGGATGATGAGCAAGGGACCACAATGGGAACATATGGTCAATTGGAACGAGCTTTGGATATGGACCACAATCTGGGAGAAACACACAAATTTTGGGAGATGTAAATTGGGACTGATTTGCATTCAGTTCCTTGGCAGTTGTGTCATCTCCTAATATCAATTATATTATTTAAAAACATGCTGGAAGATCTTGTTAGAGTAAGCTTTCTATTATTATGTTCTTATATATTATTTCTGGTTGGTGCTACTAAGTACATAAATATAAGTGTTGAATGTGCTTCAACTAATGGTACATCATGTAACACTATATGCACATTCTTTCTTAATAGTGAATAAAGAAATTTTGGTTTTTGATAGATTTCATTCCAATGGTGTCAATTCATCCGTTGTTGTTAATCCTACCTCACTTAGTATTACTTTACAGCAAAAGTAGTTTTGAATCTTTTGGTTATGCTATATTCAGAATGATATATGATTATTCAGTAGCTGCAGCTGATGGGAGATTTAGATTAGATATACAAAAATATTATTTGCAGTGACCCTTTAAACTTAGTTAGCCCTCATTTTCCCCCAGCCTTCTAATTAGCAAAACCTCTTCATCAAAATCAAATTGTAACAATTGAGAAGTATAATAGCTATTACAGAAGCAATGAATTCTAGTCCTAACCATATTGAACTTGATCAATTTTACACGATAACAAAATCAATTTTTGGCAGGGTATTTTTCCATTGGCTATGACTGAGGTGGTATTGGTTGGTGGCTCAATCAACTCCTGAAACTATGAACATCCTCACACTAAGATGCACTCCAAGTCTCCAACAATGAAGGACTTTTGCCCACACTCCAGAATGCATCTTGTAGTTTCTGGAGCTAATTTATTTATTTTGGGTGGAAAATCCCAAAATGGGCATATATGAGGTGTCAACAAGGTCAAGAATTAAAGTATAAACAAGTTAGTCTTTACTACAGTTGATATAAGGTAGGAAAATGGACACATGTGACCTATTATCAGAACGTACTACTATCAGAGCCTCCTAACAACACTTTTGGGCTGTAAAAGGTGGCAATAGTATAAGTGTTTGTAATTTAAGCAGTTTGCACCCTTCTCCCCCATGAAAATGGAAAACTAGATGGAAAATAAACAGAAGAATTGAGTAAATTGGTATGCATCTCATGCTCTCAAGCCACATATACTATTTGAGAATGCAATATACATCAAATTAAGGGTAAATACAGAGTACATTTGCGTTATAAAAATCACTCATATCAAAAGTACTCTACTACATGTCAACAACTTGGGAACAATTTTGATCTTTAGGATACAAAGTACTCCTTAAAAGTAAATTTACTCATACACCTATGCACTTCATAAACATGCTCATAAAATAAATGTAATGGCATGTCATCATATGCTTATTAATGGATGAAAAATAGAAGTACTCTGAGCATACTATTAAATTATTACTTCTACATACGAAAATAATATTTTTCATGGAAACTGCATAGCAAACATAGCTTAGAACCTGTCACATGAGGTCAGATATAATTGGCAAAATCCTGCTGAGCTTGCAGAACCAAGTCATTATCCTCCCACTTGTCACGATAAGACTCAGGTTGTGCACGCTTGTTCTTAGATGTGGCCTTGTACATTTGCACTCTCCATTCTTCAATAGCAGGAAACCCACATTGATCCGCAATCCAGTTATCGTAGTCCCACTGCAATATGACACAATCCCAAACATAACTATCAGGTGTCTGTGGGGACATATCTTTGAGTAGACATGTTTGAACGGATGATGACATGGTCCATTTATTAACTAGAACATACAAATATTAGACTAAAAAATGGGACATTTTAGTTCAATTCTTTCCACCCGCCATACACAGTTTAGAATTTAAACTGACAGACATAGAACTAAAAGGAGAGAGAGAGAGAGAGAGAGAAAACACCTGAACATCGCCCATTCTATGAGTGTAATGCTTAGGTGTGCCAGAAGCTTCTTGTGAGGAGTAAAATTCTTCAATGTCTTCAGTCATCTCTTCTTTTGAAGGAAGTGCAATGCGGTTAGACAAAGTTCCAGCTATCCAATTGCTCTGCAGTTCGAACATGGGAAAGGGCAAAACCTGCCACAAATTTCATGCATGTAACCACTTTATTAAATGGACAAATTCTCTATTTTTGTTTAAGGTAAGGATGATGAAGACCTATGACACCGGGAACAACCTTCCAAGGCAATCCAACAAATGAAAGCCATGGGGCCAATGCTGGTGGGAAAACATGCTTGTAAAGTGGTCCTACACGGTTGTCATCCACAATCACTGCCGCGTTGGTTTCAAGGAAAGGGAAATCAAACTTATACCTGTAAAAGGAACAAACACATATCAAGATTGATTCACCTCCTTTTTACATCATGAGTTTTTTTTATCTCAATTGCAGGTTATTCAACAAAAAGAAATCGGAGACTTCAATTGAAACCAAATACAAAAATAATGGACAATCCTCAGAATACCCTGTGCAATGTACAATGAAATCAGCATCAACTGTCTTTCCATCTTGGAAAACCACTGTACTTCCATGAACGCTGTCAATCTGCATTGTTTAACAAAGACTAATGCTTCATACCTACCAGTCTTAGCAACAGTTATCAAACCGATTGATGGATACTCAAGATTGCCATCCAATTATCGCCATATATGATAAGTTTTACCATAGAATGAAGCCACATGTTATCATGGCCAAACACTTTTCCAAGCTTATCTTCTTCAATTGACCTATCAGCAACGTGGACTTCTTTAGCAACTGTGGCGATGTCTCGAGAGATATCAACAGCGCTAGCAGCACCACCTATTAGAACTACGACCTGTCCAAAGTGAAAAGGGAAAAAATAAATAGTATCATATCAAAATGAAGGCAAAGTCATCATTCCCAATGACATAGTTTTCATTTAAATAATTGCACTTAGTTCTGATCGATTGCCAAACAGTATTGACAAAGAGGCTCATTTCATTAAATTTTATTTCAGGCTTCCCGATTCCTGACCTCACCCATCATATTAGTTGTCAATTTGTCATAATTACAATATGGAGAATGTTAGAGTCATCTCTGCTTATGTGACAAAATCAAGAGTCAAGATGAGATGGATCAAGATTTGATGAAATGGTGAAAAAGGTAAAGATGTGAGGTAACAGTGTTGATCCCTTTCTTAAGAATTTCTGACCAAAAAAATGACATTTTAATAGGGCTAGAAAGCATTAACAGGAAAGCAGAGATAAAATCTGATTTAGCGGATATTCCACAGCAATACATATTACATAGAATAGAAGATGAAGGAACCTAGCACATACTTGATCTTGAAAGGGCTCAGGTGTCCTATAATTATGGCTATGCATCTGTTTCCCTGGCCATGAATCAATGCCTGGAAAAAGACTAAACTGTAACAGGGAACCAAACAAGAACATGCAGGTACAACTATCATAATACCTGGTATTCTACAAACTTAACATTTCGTTAAGGTTTTCATAGAGAATGATTAATGGAGAAGTTCATATCAAAATATAAGTTTTAATGCTATATAGAATTGTTTTTAAATATAAAATTACTAAAAAATATATGCAAGCGAGTTTAAAATATTAGAAAAATGCTAACAAATACCCTTAAAGTAAAGAATAAAAATACAAATCTTGTATTAAAAAATAATGTATTGAAATATATTAAAAACTGTAATTTTCACTGAAGTGTTTCTATCTTCTGATTCCTTAACAAGTGTTAGCCAAACTGAAAATATTATTTGAATCTTTATCCAAACTTGTGTTTCCTCCAAAGTCAATGACGTGGACATGAATGATGATTAACATGGAAAAACGCATAATTTAATAGAAAGCGCAATGGGGAATATATATATATAAATAATAAGAAGGGGAAAGAAAATAACCAGGGATATGAGCAATGCGCGGTTGAACGTAATGGCCGTTGCAAATGACGACGGCGTCGTAAATCTCATCCACACATTCAGTAATCGCTTTCAATGGTCGAGATTTCACCTTCCATTTCCCACCTTCTCCCAACCCAGCAAAAACAACCTCCGTCTCTAACCTCACCAATTCACCGATCTCAAAATCATTAGCGAAATCTTGTAAATACATCAAAACCTCTTTATGACTCGGGAACCTTCTAGAATCTCTCCCTTTCCCCTCTCGCTTCCTGAATGGGTAATCACGAAACCCCATACACTCCCGAGGCAGATTGGTTCGAAGTGAATCGTACAGGCTCGAGTGGACCACGCTCCGGTTTGGGTCCAATCCAAGCGGGTCTGATTCCACGTCTGGAGTGTAAACCCATGATCCACCGACTTGGTTCCCTCGTTCGAATATTACGACACGGTGGCCTTCTCGACGGAGCTCGCGTGCGGTGACTAGACCGGCAGCTCCGGCGCCAATGACGGCGACCTGGCGCGGTGTGATTGCGGATGACATGAATGGGGGTAGACAGCGTGTGGCTGATTTGATTGGCATGCGATGGGCCGTGGGTGATTCAGCTTTTTTCCTGCTTAATTTTTTATTTATCCAGTCCAAACTTATGAATGATATTTGACAAAATATTCAATATATATTAGTCGCTGATTTACTGATTTATCACCTCTTAATTATTGCTGAATTTTAAATAAATAAAAGTAACATATATATTAATGGTGTGTATCAATAAAACAAAATCCATCTTTACATGAATAAAAAAGTTAAGAAGATATATTCGGTAATAACAAAAAAATTAATATTACAGTCTCAATTAATTAGTATAAATTTTTACTATATGTATAGATATTACACTTATAGTTATTTACTTATAACTCTTAAGGACACATGTCAACACATTATGTAATGTTTTTTTTCTAGGAATATATGTCAATACCTCATGCAGTTTCTTGATTCATTAAATAAATAATAAAAGAGAGACAAAATGTTGTGCATTTTTTCTCATAATTGTTTCGGTTGCATTTTCCTTACGTGTTTCTTCCTTTCTCAACACATCTATCATCTTCAACTCTCAAACTCACTTACAACTATGATTTTCTATTCTTCTTCTCACGTGTATGATGTTGTATTCTTTTAATTTATGTTTTTGTTGATAGATATACTTTATACTATTTCTCAAATTGTGTTTAACAAATTTGTCATCTTCAACTTTTAAAATCAACTCACAAGTATGGTTTTATTTTTATATTCTTTCATTTTTTTTTCTTCATTTGTGGTAAATATAATTTATTCACCATATAAATTTCACATATTTTATTTAACAAATCTATCATCTTCTAATTTCAAACTCACTCACATGTATGATTTTATATTCTTTTAATCAATGTCTTTGTTGATAGATATGTTAGAGATTGCAATTACTATGTGAGTGTGCAAAAATTATTGTTTGATCGTGTTATTTGTTTCAGCATTTGTAGAAGAAAACCTCATCTCCTAGAATATAATGATCAGATGTTACCATTATCATATGAGTGAGTGTAGAAAATTAATGTCTTTTTTTATTATGAGTTTGTTGTAATTCATTTTAATGTAAAATTGTTGTGGATTTCTGACATTTTCATACATAGACAAAAATGATGTCATAATTTTTTGTATTTATAATTCGTTTCAATTATTTGCAATTTCCCAATTTTATACAATTCTATTATGAGATAAATCTGCAGAATTATTACTAATAATTGTTAATCATGAATACTTAGTGATTTTATTTATAACTAATGAAAATAATAATATAATCAATCATTATAACAGTTTTTGAATATATATTAGTTACTAGAATAATTTATTATCTATTAAATGACACTAAAGAATTCATCCTTAAATAATACAACAAACGAGATCTTTATTTTTGAATATATATTACTCAATATTGTTGTCTTATTTAAATATACAAAGCAATCATATTTAAAAATAAGAAATCAATTATGAGTATGTTCTTATATAGATTAATAATGACTGAAAAATCTGTTGGAAAAGTGGAAACTATTACGTCCATTATAACTAGGGCAATAAATGTGAATTTAATGGGTGAGCAAAAAATGACAAGTATTTTGTTAAAGTATAATTTTAGGTTTACGGAAATTGGTTGATTGTTACTAGAAAAAAGAAGATTTCTAAAAAACAATATGTCAATATTAATGAAAATAAATTGAGAGATGTTATTTCTTTTTACTCATTGGCCAACAACCAAGAAAATAATTCATTTTCAACTTTAATGCCTAATTTTAAGGTGACCCACAAAATTAAAAATCTATGCAATCAAAAACATGTTACCAATAAGTATATTATTAACATTAATAGCGATAACTAGAATTCTCATAATAATTCTATTATCAATTCTCGTGGGAGCAGAAGTATGTCATTAATGACACAATGATTGAAGGAAATGTTCACTCTTATTTCATCAAGACTATTTCAAATAACAAATTTCATTAAGGCTATTTCATATTTTGAAATTAAAAAATAATGTATTATTAGTATTAATAACAATAATTTTAATTATCATAATAATTCTATTATCAATTCTCGTCGGAACCGGAAATATGACATAAATGACATCATGGTTGAAAGAAATGTTCATTCTTCTTTCATTGATGCTATTTCATGTAACAAATCATGACAAAATAATGAGCCATAATATCAAATTAATATAATAATAGTCTTATTTTTATTAAAATTACTTAAAAAAAAATATGTCATCCATTTGATTTTATTATAATTATGTAATTGATTCTTCTACGTCTATTTTATTAAAAGCAATAGCAAGATATACAAAGTTGTGTGCATTATAATGCATACTTGATTTATATATTTTTTAAATTACTTTTTTATTCTTTAATTTTAGGCAACACTCATTATAAATATATTTTGTTCAGGGTTTATTGCTTTCTTCTACTATTGCAATGTTACTTTTACAATATTAAAATAGTAATAATAAGATTTATAACATAAATACAATATTAAAGATATTATATCAAGAAGATTAAAAATCATAACATTTTCTGAATATATATTAGTTTAACATATGAGAATATAGCAAATGAGAATTTGCAAAATATTTAATTATATTATTTAATTAAAATATAAAAATGTAAATATATCCGGATACAATATTAGTACTTTTATTAGGAATATATAAAAATAATAAATCAATTATTAGAATTTTATTATTATTTTGATTAAAATTACCTTAAAAAAACATTCAAAACATTCCGTCAAATCCTAACTTAATATGTTTTTCACGGAATGTTTTTCAAATAGATTAGGAAAAATATCACATCCTAATAGTTCATTAAATCATTTTGTATAAAAAATAAAATAAAACAATAGTAGTAAAATTGATACATAAGGATTTGAAACATTGCTAGTACATTTCAAACTACAAATTAACACAAGTACACATAAGATCAATCATAAAATCAAGAAATTATACATAAATAGAATATTAAATATACTTGACTAAGAAGATTAAAAATCATAACAGTTTTTGAATATATATTAGTATAACATATGAGAATTTTCAAAATATTTAATCACTATCATTATATTATTTAATTAAAAGATAACAACGGTAGATATATTCACGAAAAATATACATTTTTTAATTATGAAATATATAAGAATAGCAAATCAATTATTAGACTCTTTGTATTATTTTAATTAAAATTATCAGAAAAAAATATCCCGTCAAATCCGAACTTAATGTGTTTTTCAAATAGATTAGAAAAATTATCCCATCCTAATAGCTCATCATATCATTCGGTATAAAAAATAAGATAAAACAATAGTAGTAAAATTAATATACAAAGTTTTGAAACATTATTAGTATATTTGAAACTACAAATTAAGGTAAACAATAACGCATTGTTAATATATTGAGTTATCCACAACATGTGAAATTAATAATGCATAAGGATAAACTTAATTCAAAAAATAAAAATATTAATTCAAATATGTATATTATAAAAGTGACAGATTTAGTAGGAAAATATGTATAGTAAAATATTACAGTTATACAGAAAAAGACATCTTCCAAATAGTAGAAGTGAATCTTTAATTTATGAGTTATTTTCATACAATGATTATTAGCTAAAACATAATCAAATAAATAACATTTAATTATACTATATTTGGATGCTAAAAATATATTCAAATATTTATACACAATGAATATTAATCTAAAATAAAACATGAGCATTCAAGAGATATGCTAAAAAAAATTTATGACTTTATATGATACTTATACACGTAATCACACAAAATATGATGCAAAAAGAAGTCCTTATATTTATAATTTTATATAGAGAATATAGAGGTGAGATATTATCCAATATAATTTGAATTTTATTTATTGAGTTAATTTAGAATCAAATATGTTCTATAATCATACTTTCAACAAATTAATGCTTATACAAATGTATGTTTAAATGTTAATATCTAAATACACCCTGCTAATATTGCAACTGTGTGAATATAAAAAAATATAATAGTTAATACATGATTTATTAACGTTATAAAACATATGTACATTATTTGTGCATTATGCATAAACAAATAAGTAACCCGTAATTCTACTAGTCTGTGTTAATGCATGTATCAAGATATAGGATTAGTCAAAAAATATTTAATACTTATAATTTTAGCTTAAATAATTTTTTTTTTCAACTAATGAGAGTTGATGACAACAATATATACCCAATTTAGTGTAGAAGTATATAAGAATGGAATACTTTATTAGGTATTATTTGTTTAAACCATACTTTTTAGCCCGAATTAACTTTTTAAAATTGGATTCTGGGCTGTCCGTTTAATTATTTTTTTTTTGTTTTAAAAAAGCTTCCATTAATAATACCACTACCAATGGCTCCTCTACCGTTGTTCAGTTTTTATTTGACTTTTTATTTGTTTATTTTCCATTTGATTTATTATTTACAATGTTTTATTTATTTAGTTCAATGCTTATTTGAATGTGGAGGGGTGCACAATAATGGTTGATTTTATTATGATGGTATTTACATGACTTTTTATTTTTTAACAATTCTAATTTACATAACAAGGCTAAGGCCTAAGGGATTATATGTTTTACTCTTGTGTTTCCAATTTAATTTACCTTTAGTTTTTGTTTTTAGCGGAATGTCACTCGAATAAGAGATGGAGATATGGATATAGTGGCAATTGTGGGTTCAACTATGATAATAATTACAATGAAGAGAACTCATTCCCTGCCTCTCTTAGACCAGGTGGCGTTGAAGAAAACACCCAGAATATTGTCCATGCATCTATCATGAATGTAAAACAGCTAAATGATTATAGAGGATCTAAAAAATCAAATTTGAAAATAGTTTTCTTTAAAGAATGTTATGTAGTGATGTACATAAATTATAAATGAGTTTTTTTAGCCAACCTTATCTAGCCCAAATCCTATGCAAAGTAGATCTAATATGTTATAGCAGCCTCTTTTAACATGCCTAATTGTCATTGCATGACTAGAATAACACATCTTTCCTAACATTGCTTCTATCACTCTTTCACATGATTATCAGTACTACCACCATGTTAGGTTGTACTCCTTCAATTTTAAAATGTTGTATGTTTTGTTTTTTTTAATCTTATTCCTATCTCTTATGTTGTATGACTAGAATAACACATTTTTCAAGTCTAAAATGTTTGATGTTATGGTTTTTTAATCATATTAGGTTCCACTCCTTCAATAATAACTGAATATAAATAATATAATGACAATATAAAAAATTCTTTAATTAAGATTACATTTTTCTGAATAATCATAACTGTACCATTTTTTTTAGGACAATATGTGCTTCCCTTGTGTTCAATATGTTTTTCCGTACTGTTAATAAAAACATATTCTTCTCATCTTTTAAATGATACCTATTTTGTGTGTAGAGAATCTGTGCATGACCTGTAGAAAAGACAAAGCAAGAGATTTGATCTGTCTGTCTATACTGTACTGCAGTATTTTGGTGCGTATCTAGTTTCCTGTGATTTACTCTTGCCGTGACAGAAAATCTATTATGGAATCCATCACTTAAATTCTGCCCCAGTGAATATGATCGACCTCATAGCATTGCATCCAACCCAGTTATAAAATATTTAAATATAAACACCTTCCAAAAAAAATATAGACACCAAATCATCAATAAATTAAAATGGGTTTGTTTCAGAAGACGGAAAAAAAGGACACTGAAAGTACAAAATTCACTGATCCAAGTGTGCATATCTGTTTCACACACATATATATACATATTATGAAGTAATAGAATCAATCCTATACTCCTAATTGACCTTAAAAAAAGAGCTTATTAGATAACAGTTAGTTGTAACTCTAATCTCACGCAAACTACAAATATTTTAAACTTTATTAAAAGCTACAATCATGTAGAACGAGTAAATATAATTCTCTTCCTTCCACTTTTCTCCTTAAATTGCGGAGTTGAATTTAGTTATATTGCTAATTGCTTCCTGTTGTTAGTGGTCACTTGTTCAGCTTCATCATCTTTATTCAAAATTTCAGCGACGCTTTGTTATTAATTTTATCTAAAAATCTATTTCATAGGAAGAACTGAAGAACGATTTAAAAACTCTCAAAGTCATATCATTATGGCATATATATTAAGAAAATATGCGACCAAACATAGTATTATAGTATGGAACTATATAATACAAATATTTGCTGATCGACAATAATAGACCGTATATAACACAACCCATTATTTAGGTACAGAGAAATGGTAAACAATTTACAAAACAATCATGTAAGTAACTAAAGTATGTTCTCCCACATTTAGATGCATATGCAAGCAAACTCATGGAGAAGCGAAGGGTCCACTCCAAACCCCTTTGAATTTGATTAGAGGCCAGATTCCTTATACCTTTCCCTACTTTTAATGACACGTGCTAGCCCCCAGCATCTTACAAATTAAAGGCTCTTTTTGAGCACTTCTTTTTTTACTCTTACTAAATAAACCTTTGTTTACTTTTACACATGATGCAAGTGATTATATAATATGTGATTATGCATAGATTATTATAATTTGAATTTGTTTGCATAACCAATAACCGAGGTAGTCTTTCCTCCTGTCACAGTCTTCAATTTAAGGAATGCAACACAAAAGGTTGCAGTGAATATATATGTAGATAGATATATTTATCATTACTCATTTATTCACAACTTTATGGGTTGTTGTAATTTGGCGGATGGCATTAATAAATGAAATGTTGAAAGAGCAAAGAGAAAGGGATATTTGGGTTAATGTGAAAGGGATGAGATATTGGCTATCGCCACAGAATATTACTATGCAGATTTGAAAGCAACCCCTGATACATAAAGATTGAGATGGGGTAGTCGTATTGTGTATATAGTAAGGTATAAAATCATCTGTCTCACAATGTGTGTCATTCAATACGCCATAAACTATTAGTTAAAAAACATGTATTTAAATTAAAGTTTAATTATTAAATATTTTTTAATTAATTGTAACTCAATCATTGGATGTGCTTTACTACAATATAGATATGTGCAAATAACATAGTTGATTTTGGGTATCTCTTTTGTCACAACTCACAAGTGCACTGGTGGTGAAATAGATGGATAAGGCACCATTGCCAGTCAAAATATTTGTAATTTAGTAGCCACACAATCACAAACTATGAAGTTTAATACATGTATGATGGTTTACATTATACAAAAATCAATGTAAACCTATTTTTAATAAGATTCTAAATCAGCTATTCTGCTTGTGTCTGTGTGTAATTGCGTGTTCTATCAAGTGATTTAGATATAAGGAAATTACACTTGCTACATCTGATTTGTTTGTCATGAAATTACTTTTACATACTTCAATGTAAATTTCAATCATTAAAATAATTTGAACATTAAATTAATTCAACAAAATTTAAAATGAGAGTTTTTATTTTAATTTTGTTTGTTAAAATAATAGTAATATATTAATACAACATTATAAGGAATGCAAAATTGTAAACCTAAATTAAAAAAGGTTGAGCCAATATTATAAATATCTCATAGTTGATCAAACAAATAAGAGTATTGGATAGTAGTTAAGTAAGTATTATAATAATTAATTCCTATACTGGTTAAATAAAACACAATCATATTTATATATGTATACATGTAGTATATATTTGATTTCAAATATATATAAATACTCAAATTTATAATTGATGTTCTACTCAAAATTTTAAATTCTAAAAAATAAATAATAGGTAAATAAATTCATTTACTAAAAACTTAACTTTGGAGTTCCCGAAAAGAAACCAATCTAAAAAGACTAAAGAGTATAATCAACAATGCCTACCACTCAAAACATGTAAAGCACTTACATTAGAAATAAACTAAAACTTGGGGGATAGGTAAGTTATTTTGCCCAATTCAACTTCTCAACATTAAAAAAATGTTTTGATTGAAAAGTATATTTCCCTCAAACCTACTTCTCGATGTATAAAGAAAAAAGAAAAAAAAACATTGAGCATCTACCCTAAAAAGTATGTAGCGGATTTTAGGAAATAAATTTCAGACTAATTTCTATTTTTTAAATTAACAACATCATTGGATAAATTTCCAAATAGCATTTAATTTATTTTGTGTATTTTGTTTGGATGAGAAAGCAACGAGTTCAGGTACGCACATAATCTCTATATAAATATGAGACACTCACTATTACTCTCACACCTCACCTTTTCTTCTTCCTCTCAGCACCTAACTCACTTCAACGTTTTTCACAATGTCGTCTCACACGGACCAAGATCCTCGTCTTCATGCAATCAAAACTAACATTCGTGTCGTCCCCAATTTTCCCAAACCCGGTTTCTTCTTCTTCTTCTTCCACTCTTTTTCTATTATTACCTTTTTATTTTTATTCCACTCCTCTCTTTATTTCTTTCTCTCTTTATACACCCCAACCAAAAAAAAAGACTTCTTTCTCTTTCGCTAAAAAAGATTAAGAAACCATACCAAGAATTCATTTTTATTTATTTTTTTCAAGTTTGTTTTCGAAGTTATGATCTTTTTAAGGAGAGTTTCTTTGCAATGGCAGGTATCATGTTCCAAGATATTACTACTCTATTGCTCGATCCCAAAGCCTTTAAGGATACAATTGATTTGTTCGTTGAGCGCTACAAGGCCAAAAATATTTCAGTTGTTGCAGGTAAAAATAGGAATCATAAATGTTGCTTTTTTTTTTCAACACAGAAATGGATGTACCTTTTGATTTAATGCTACCTTTTCTTTTTGGAGTTATCTCTCACTTATGAGTGTATAGGTTGAAGGTGGTGGTGGTGGTGGGGTCCATGCATTAGTAATGCTATATATTGAATAAGGTTTTGTGGTTGGTTGCATTTTTGAATAATGCTTTTAAGGGATATTATGGAATGGAAATCACTGTGGGTTTTAGGCAGAGTGATTTTTTGTTTGACTATGAAACCTTGCCTTAGTGGGTTATGCCATTGATTGCTTTCTCAAATTTTCTTCACTGGCCCCTCCTTTTCATTCTCTCCTTGTGGAGTGACATGTGCAGCTTAGATCCAAATTGCATGGAGCACCATTGGTGATAAATTTCAACTTGTGCAAAGTGGACCCCAACAACTTGGTAGAGATGGTTGGTGTTATTAAGCATAGATAGAGAGGTTTGATTTTGAAAAAGAAAAAAATCTTAATTGAAAGAGTTTATGACTATTCCGGGCAGTGATCTCTCTGCATTGATCGGGGATTAATGCTCGGACATCGGCTACCAGACACTATTGATATAGAAAAAAGGGTGGACCACCAGTTTCAATTGCCCCTTCATTTGTTTTGGCTAGACTAGATTATAATTCGTGGGTTCCTCCATTTCACTGTTGGGTGACTTAGATCTATAGTACCTCATTTTAACCTTTTTTGATCATCGCCGTGGCCCTTTCTTGCTTCAAATTTGAAATCCATTGTAAAACTTGAATATTATATCAGCAAATGACCAAGTATTAGGACTATACTATGTGTACGTGTGTTGTCTTTTTTTCTCTCTTTTTTTTCTTCCATTTAAACCCTTTCCCCTGTGTGTGCTGGAAAGTGGAAACTTTGGTATGATATTGTAGAGGATTGATATGGCATGGAAGTCATGAAACTAGAGGTGTAAAATTTTGATTTCATGTCAATCTTGGTAGCTTTTATGTTGATGTAATGTATGCAGTGTTTTTATATTGCTGTCCAGAAAGCAAACATTAGAGACCCCATTTTACCCTGTCCCGCTTCTGCACAATTTAAGGGCAAACTTTCACCAAAATTGCTGGTAGGGCCTAAGTTTTATATGTATCATGTATGATTAGAAAATCAACTAGGCCCCTATTGGATTGGGTGTGATTTGTCTTTTTGCGTGTATATTAGGAATCATCTATGTCCATGTGTGTGCTTTTTTGTTTTATATATTGTTTTTGAAACATTGCCATCTCTTCAATTAGAGTCAAGTATGAGATGTAGTATGATTTGTTTACATATATTATCAATTGACATTTATTTACCATTGTTTGTTGGTCTGAGTGCAAGGAGTTCAGTTTCTCTTAAAGCAATGTCTTAGATTAGTTTTGTGAATGAAGAGGAAAAAGGGCACTGGCAGAGCTTTGCCCTCTTAAATGGATTTTCCTGGCTCAATTTGAATTATCCGGGTTCTACAGTTTCTGGATACGCATGACCTTTTCCTTTTTTGGGGGTGGGGGCGGTATTTTGAATTTGGCTTGAATTGCATTCTTTTTACTAGACATGACAATAGTTACTTCAATCAGAGGCAACTATGGTCCCTCTATTTTCAATATATTACCGTCCTTCTATATAACTTTTATGTCTAGCTTGTATTCCACTTAACTTAAAAATATGCTTCATTTGGTGACCGATTCACATATATTATATCAGAAAAGGCAGCTCAATGATAGATCATTGGCAACATGGCTTGCTGCCTTGGTTATTGCTAATTTTCAATCTATGTCTGCCTCCTCCATTGCTCTCATTTAACTTTTATTTGGTATATCCTTAGTAGTTTTGTAGGATTTACATTGGACTTTTTGGTAATTTTTTGCTTTAGTGGTAGTTGCAATATGTATGTATCATTTGTACAAATGTACCGTGCATTGATGACGAATTTTGAAGATGCTGACACTAATGTTTAGGATCCCATTTACCAAGTTGTTGTAATTTATTTTTACCTTCTAAAATCATTGATGGCCAACAATTACCACTTAAAAGAACTTGTTGGATGCAATTACAAAAAAATAATGGTAAAATTGTTAATCTTGTTTGATCCTTGCCACTCATGTTTCAGAAGTGGTACCACACAAGCACTGATAGACAATTTATTGATGGTTTCAATTAGATGTAGTCTACAATAGCAAATGTGTTATTTGACAATAATATTGTTTCTGAAGAAAGAATTATTCTCGGTTGTAGGAATTGAAGCTCGGGGTTTTATCTTTGGTCCCCCCATTGCATTGGCAATAGGAGCAAAGTTTGTACCATTGAGGAAACCAAAGAAGTTACCTGGTATATTTTGACCCTTGATTTTAATCTTGTTTTTCCTTTCATTTTTACTATTCCACTTAAACATAAACGGGCTTTTGCTGTTCTTGTTTTCCTTTCATTATTACAATGCTGATTTCCAATGTTCATGATAGGAGCTTGCCTTTGCCTTTGCTTCTTTTCTTGTTTTACCAATAAATACTTAAATGTTTTATCCATTGCCGTTGCTCAAATTTTATGAACATTCTTCAGTTGAATCATCATCATTTAACCCACCTGCCTAGTCCATGCAAATGTGCAGTGGACCGACTAGGGTGGTTCTTCAGGTTGTTCCTTGTATTTGTATTTCGATTTTGCAAGGGTAGGGATCAAAGTTCATATTCATCCAGTTTCTGAATTCTTATAGTTAAATCTGTGGCACTAACGTGCTTATATACAAAAAATCATTGCGGTAACTTCCCTGTATGGACTATGGAGTGCAGTCTACATAGCATTGATAACTTATGTAATTGCAGTCTACAAATACAATCACTTCCTGGACCTGTGATTAGACCATCTAACCCTTAAGTAACCTTTTTCATTCTGTGTTATTTTTCTTTGTTTATTGCCTAACTTTTCATCTAATGGTAATCTTCTCTTTTGTTTCATCAATTAATTTGAGGGTGTACTGTTGGCCTCATTTTCATATCAGTGTGTATGTTTATTTACTGCACAATGAAATCGTGAACTAAATTGGATTAATTCTGAAGGATTGCTTCTATAAATTAGCTTTGAAATGGCACTTTCAAAGTTTACACTTCAATTTAGATTGTTATTGTAACATACTTGATCACATTTTCTGTTTACAAAAGCCTGGTTTGATGCTAGGCAAAGTTATTTCTCAAGAGTATACTCTGGAATATGGAAGGGACTGTCTCGAGATGCATGTTGGAGCTGTTGAACCTGGAGAGCGTGCTTTAGTGGTTGATGATTTGATTGCAACTGGTGGAACACTCTGTGCTGCTATGGATTTATTAGGTAAGTACTTGTGTCAAAATTCTAACATAAACGGATATTTTTACATGAAGTTGATCTATTCATTTGTTCAACTTTGTTATTGAAAGGGTAGCTCAATTGGGCGGGGCCCGAGATCCTTCCCTCTGGTTCATTTGTTATAATTAAGCTCCTTTCAACAGGGTTTTGCTCCAGTAATCTGCTAATTCTTTTTGTTTACCAATGTACAAATATTGTCCATAGATAACTAGATAGGTGATGTTCTTTTATTGAAAGAGTTACTTTTGAATATAAGGGTGCTATTGCACTCCAATAGGTTTTATCTTCAGAATATGTTTGCAAATGCATTAGCTCTAATATGCTCTGCATTTTTTCAAGAACTTATGATAAAGTACCATAGTTTTGGTATCTTTATTTCCCCCTGTTAATGTAGTCTTTGACTCTTTGTATTTGATTATATTGATGGTTTTGTTGTCTTTTAGAACGTGTAGGAGCAGAGGTTGTGGAGTGTGCATGTGTAATTGAATTACCAGAATTGAAGGTATGTATGGTTTGTATTTCTAAGTACTTTTATATTTTTCATAGACGCTTGTTGTCTTAAGCTGCAAGTCTAGTTTGGGTTGCAATAGATTTGATTTCCTTTTATGTGATTCTTCAGTTTGCATGTTTAGATATATCAAAATATATAATGCACTTTATTTAGTGTTTTAATCTTCTACCGTTTACATGGTGGTTTTAGGATATGTCGTAGAGTAAGAGTAGTACCTGAGTTTTATACCTATTCAAAGAGGCTAAAATTTTGGAAATAGCTTATAATCAAAAAAATTATATAAGACAGGACATTTACTGAATCTGTTTATGCTTGTTGATGATTTTGGTGAATACCTGACAGGGTCGTGACCGGTTGAATGGGAAGCCCTTGTATGTGTTGGTGGAGTATTTAGAGATGTGAGGTGCCCATAAAATATGGTTCATTGATTCAGCAATGAAGATTTAGAGTTGGGAAATGTATTTTCCAATTTGGATTCCAATCCTAGCTTGTAGTAGAAACAATGAAATCAAATTAATGAAGTTGTATGACCCACTCTTTGGGTCTCCCCTATCCTAGCTTGTAGTTGAGGCAATGAAATCAAATTAATGAATTTGTATGACCCACCCTTTAGGTCTCTCCTCTCTTTGTCTGCTTCCTACTTTTTTATAAATAAAATCATAACTTTGGCTAAATGGTATTAACATGCTTACATCTCATACATGTGATTAATTATAGTGGATCCTATTTCATTTATGCATATCAATACTTTCACTATACCTCCACCTCAATAAATATTTAAGAGGTGTAATGTTAAAAAGGGTGCCTAAGAAACATAATTCAAACGAAAAATAGAGTCCCATACACCCTAAGATTTTTTCGCTTATAAAAACGATTGGTGTATTTTATCCCAAACCAATTAAAAGTTATCACTTAAAAAATTATGAAAAAAAGAATAATTTTTTATATTATTTGATTGAACTGGGACATGAATTTTTAGGACATAGTATCAATGTTCACATTTCAGAACTAAAACTGTTGATATTGGATAACTAATGCGTCACTTTAATGGCCATTCCCTTTAAAAAGAGTGTACGATAGCCAATTATAGAGAACCTTGCTCCTGAACTAATAAATTTGGGAGATTTTTACGACGTCACAGGAGTAAAATATTAACCAATGTTATGGTTGATTACTAAACCTAATTAATGAACACAGGTTGATATTGAATTGACAGGTGATGAAATATAACAAGGTATCTATTGAATAATCAATCCTAATAGTTGATATGAAGGAAACCCTTTTTTTTCCGGGTTACAGGAGTAAAATGTAGAAAACAAAACATGCTATCGATAAATTCATTTTTCTCCCAAATAAAGAGTCTAAGTACCAGTTTTACTTCTTCCAAATCTGCCAAGGTTGATTGATACAAAGTTTCCTTCTAAGATTAATCTACTTAACCTTAGATAGGAACTATACTAGAGCTTAAATAGTGGATGTTTAAAAGAATATTGTCTACTAATTCAAATCAACTGCACAAATTTATATATTATATGCATCTAACTAATTTAGTTAGAGATTTGTATTGATAAAAGAAGTCATGTTATATAACACTTAATTTAAAGATATCAAGACTAAGCCCATATTGCAGTTAAATATTGCAGACCTCCATAATCCATTAGTTGATTCCTCATTGCTTAATTTACGTGTGATATTTAGATTAGTTAATACGGAAATTATATTGTCAAAGTTAACTGCTTATTTAAACACCTATCGTAAGCAAGCAATAATATGAACAACCATATGATTATAATATATGCACATGCATAGAAAATGGTTACAAGCTTAAATGTGATCGGTAACCACATGTAAGTATTTTCAAACATGAAATGTTTGATTATCATATAAGTACATGCAGCAGGATCTTTAAATAGGAGAAAAATTCTATGCATGGAAAGTAGCATCTGGCTGCTCTTCCAATTCTATGCCTTCTTCAGCAAGCCTTGTTTCCTTATACACATACCACTTAGCACAAACAAAGTATATCATCACATTTATAGCACTCAAAATAGCCAAAACCCAGTAAAAGTCATAGAGCTTCCCTTGGTTAAGATTGTCTGCAAGCCATGGCTTTTCATGACCAGTCAAATTGTTAACTATAGTCACCAAGATTGAGCTAAAGAAAAACCCTAAGGACAGTGTACTCAAGAATAAACCAGTGCTAATAGTTTTCATCCCTTTTGGACATTCTCTAAGGAAGAAGTCTAGTTGTCCCATATACATGAAGGCTTCCCCAAACCCCACAAAGAAGAATTGTGGGGCCAACCAGAACACTGTCATAGGGATCTTTGCTTCTGGATTATTAACCAAACCATGTGTTTGTGCGAATCTCAAGCGCTTTATTTCAACGAGAGCTGCTACTACCATAGATAAGACTGAGAAAACTAAACCAACACCAACACGTTGCAAAGGTCTTAGGCCTTGTGGGTTCTTAAGCACTTTCCTTGCAACTGGAACAATGAACCTATCGTAAAAGGGGACAGTTAGGAGAATACTTCCGATTAAGAAGACGGTCATTGATGCTGCTGGGATTTGGAATGATTTTCCAATGTGGCGGTCCATGGTGGTTGCTTGTGAAACTGAGAAAGTGGTCATTTGAGCATGAATTGTCCAAAACATGATGGTGGTGGCCCATATTGGTAACATTCTTATTACCAGTTTTACTTCTTCAACATCTGTTAAGGTTGTTAGATACCATTTCCTCGTATCTGTGATTCCACCAGATTCTTTAATTGCAGCCTTATCCAAGAAGCTGCTCGATCAATAAAAAATTATACATTAATTTAATCTTTGAACTAATACATAAAAAAAAGTCAGAAGCAGCTAGTGGGCCATTTTGTATGAACTAAGCTTTTTTATTAGCATGTTGTGACAACACGTGTCTTCACCCAACATTTTAAACTTTTGAGACAAATGATAAATGAGATTTGGAAATATTTATCTTATAAAAAAGCATAATTACAAAAGAGAAAGAAGAATGAATGAAAAAAATGAGAAAACTTAAAATACTGTTTTCAAGTATTTGTGGTGTTGTTTAATTACTGAAGTAACTAGAAAGCACCACCCAAGTTTTTTGTCCATGAAAACAATAGGTGATAAAATTTTACCGGAATTGTTTGCTATGAGGTAGCCTCTGCTTCTTGGTCATGTGTGTTTCATTTGAGATGTATTCCTCATTAAACAGCAATGAGGAATCAGAGGGCAGTTCCAAGTGCCTCTTCCTCCAAGCAGCAACAAAAACCACCGCAAACTGAGTCAATGGGCTTCCCAATAGTGTTCTGAATCTGTACGTGCTTGTACCTGACAAGAACACAACAAGTGCAAACACAATGGCACATGCACATATGCCATATCCCCATTCTCTTCCTTGATTATCTTGAATGTATACAAGAATAGTTGTTGCTGCCAGAGATCCTATGCTTACAAAGAAATAGAACCAGTTGAAGAATTTAATCATTTGTTTTTTCTCTCCTTTGTTTGTATCATCAAACTGGTCTGATCCAAAGCCAGAAACACTGGATTTCACACCACCAGTGCCAAGGGCAGTGATATAAAGCGCTAAATAGAGCACCATTAGTTGCATGCTGCTTGCTCGTTCGCATGGTTGAGCACTTTCTATGTTGCATTTTGGAGGATGTAGGCTCTTGATTATGGTTGATATCGTCAAAATTGTTACACCCTAATGTATATGTTATACAACATGAGAGAAATTATTAAACTTAATTACATCATAGAATTATTCACTAATAGCAAACTAAAAGAAACCAAAATGAAATTTTAAGGTTGGGTCGTATATATCTTACAGTTGCTTGAACCGTTGCAAAAATGGCGATAGTAAGATATCTGTCAAGGAGGAATTAGAAAATGTAATGAATAATCATAACCCACGAGGCATGCATAAAGAGGAAGCTGATGACAAATTTTTGATAAAATTGTTAATGTGAATTGAATAAACAAATTTGTAATCTCACTTCAATTTTATTACACTCTTACTCCATACCAATTGATGACAAAATTTTAATAAAATGACTGAATTACCCTGAGCATTTGTATTGTGTAACATGCATGTGAAAATTAGTGAAGTTGTGTGGTTAAAATTTGAATGTTAGACAGTAGTATAATTGAATCTGCTAGATGCCATTTTCAATCATAAATAAAATAGTAGGGAGTCATAAGGTGGTCTGATAATGAAGAGGATGGTCGTAAGGAATGGACTGTATGAGTTTGTGGGTTCGAGTCCAACCATAAAAAAAAAAGGAAGTTATAAGGTGGTTTGATGGTAGGATGAAGGAGGTTGAGGGTGGAGTGTCACCCACAACAAAATACTAACAACAATATACCTTCCAAGAAAAGTGTCTGCTAGGAAGCCACCCAGCAAACAGAGCATAAAGGAGGTTCCCACGAAGTTGGTAACTACATTGGCAGAGGTAGCATTTCCCAAATGCATGGTCCCTGTCAAATATGTCACTAAATTCACGGCGATGCCTAGTGTTGTCAACCTCTCCATTATTTCGCCTCCTAGTATATACAAATATATTACACATAAAAGAAACAAACATGTTAAATTTCAATCTGATATTATAGAAGACTATATATATGTGTGTTTTGCAAGTGAATGATTGAGATTTGAGTATAAAAGAAAGAGTAGTATAGAAGAGAGGAACTGGTTTGTGTGACCTAAAATCATGGCAGATGCTGACCAACCACCGGTTTTGGAGCTCTGTGCTGGGTGACCCTTGTAGTCAGTGGCGTCTGGGACCGTTTTGTGGTGAGTTGTAGGGAGAGTGCTCATTGTATAGGGTGAGATATGAATGAATGGTTGCAAAGAAAGAAGGGTCAATGAGGTAGTTTGGCATGGAGGCTCTGAAAGTTGTCGCACTTATATAGTGCAAACAAAGGGTTGGTATTAAAAAAGAAAAAAACAAATGTATATACTAATAGTATTTTACATTAGAGTTTAAAATTTGTGCGTTAACAATGTAAAGTTTTTATACTGAGCACATCATCCATCGTTGAGAGTCCATAATTGTTAACAAATTAATGGTGATTAACAAATCAATAATAGTTAACATTGCATCATCTACCATTTACGCTATGCATGCATAGATATTACATTAATTAAAAATATTTATTATAGATTATATTATCTTTATCTGAAATCATGTTTATTATGTTTGTACTACTAACTAATGCTAAAGTAAAATCTGAAGAAAAAATTAATGCTTAAATTTTTTAATTAATATAACATAATTTTATTGATGGTGCAAGAAGATAACTATCTTTATTGATTATATGGGTTCTTTTCTTCTGGACTACCCTGTAGAAATGATGGCAAGTGGTAAAAGTAAATTTTTAAGGGTCTAAATTTTTACTTGTTTTTGAATTAAAAAATTACAAAATATTATTGCCCTTCACATTCTATCAGGGAGTATTCAATACCCTAGAGAAATCCATTAGGAGTGCATAATATTATACAAATTAACGTCCTATTCAATATATAGGAATTTACTCACTAAGATTGATTTAGTTTAAAACAAGAATTAAAATTAAAAACTGGAGAATGCTAAACATGTCAGTATCCTTAATTAATAGTACCTGTGAAAGAAAGGGGAAATGGTTTAAGGAAAAATAATGATGTGAAAATGTTGTAAAATGATTAAATAAAATTGTAGTTTCTCAAGACAAATTGCAGGTAAGACATTGCTTCGATTGTTCATTAATTTTTTAGAAGAGTGTTATTTGTACACCTAATAGATATTTAATTTTTAGAACATGACTCATTTTAATTTCTCAATGTGAAAAATGTCCATTCTAAATGTTCACTTTAGATGTATAAATAGGATTTTTGAAAAATGTGTGTTTAACTTAACTTTAATTTATGACATATTTGAGGTAAACTCAACATTTTAATCTTATATAGATAATCACATATATATTTTAATAGAGAAAAAAATGTATACATTGACAGTGTAAGAATTTTTTACGCTATCATTATATCATCACTATTCATTTTCAATAATCATTGATTTTTAAAAAAAATAATTTAAATAAATAGTAGATAATGCATTGACAGTGTACATATATTTACATCACCGGTGCATAGATTTAATCCTCATTTTAATAATAAATATTTTCTGTTCGAAGAAGAAAACAATATACTGCTAGATGTTATATAATATAATTTTAATCATTTATAATTTTTGAAAAAAATAGATGTTATTGACTCAATGTTTAAAGTTTAAACATGGCTATCCGAGTTATAGTTATTTTTCATTTTAATTACGTTTATTTAATATTACAAACATTCATCGATATAAAAGAAGACATTTAAATATAAAATAAATTTTTTTTGAATTGCTTCCTTTGTTTTCTCTAGGCACGTGAAAACGATATGATAAGCCATTAAATTCTTGACAAATAGATGTTGATGGTTGGCGTTAATTTCCACCACAATTTATTGTTACAACTCTAGTGGATGGCTTCTACTATTCAACTATTTTATTATATAAAAAAAACTATTTTTTATGTTGTGATGGTAATCATTTTATTTCTTTTTGTTTTTTGTTTTTTTTATTTTATCTATGAGTCAATATACGATTGACTTGAGGAAAAAATGAGTTACCATTGGAAACAAGTGACTCTCATCCGAAGATAATAAGATGAATACAGCAAAATAGAGCTTAATGGAATAATTATATAAACATGAAATCTATATACAATTAAGCGCACTTGAATCCTTGTGGGATGCTCTTTCCACAGTAGTTGAGTAACAAGTTCAAGCTGATTGGAATATTGAGGTTAATGCCCAACACATTAGCCTTAAGAGCTGTGCAAAGACACACAGCAGCTTCAATATCAGCAAGACCCTGAACTAGTGAACAACATGGGGTCTTTGGTGGGAGAAAACTTGAATTATGGGGAAGATGTTGCATCACTTAAACAAAAAAATAGTTGAGAATATGTATGTAGAAATCTCCAAAGCGTGTATTACCACACTAATTTTGATTCACTCCCACCAATTTAAGTATATTGTATGCAAATGAGATTACAGAGCGAATCGTCTTTAGGATCAACACACCAAGCCTATCATAGTAGTTTACAAATTTATGTTTCCTACACTTCTCTCATGCATTAGAGAAATGGAGTATGATTTCTTAAATGAGAAATTTCAGATGTATCTTATTATGTCTTCAAGTGTCTCTATTTATAAAGAAATAAATGTCACTTGATGAAAAAAAACACTTTTCCAAAACCCCACGGGGAACTTTAAAAAATAGAATATGGAAGCCTCTAAAAACTTCTCATCTCCTTAATCCAACTCCCTAATAAGGAGAAGACTTTTCAAAGGCATCCCTTTCCTTCCTTTCCCCTCAAATCCCATTTCCAAACAGGGCCAGAAAGAACAAAAAAAAGAGAATAAAATACTTGTTGATGATGCAATATAAACATTATAACCCCAGTGATTTTTAAATAGGAGAATCAAGTTCTGATAAGAGGGTACTTTTAGAAAATTTCAGATACCCAACTGATTCTGCAACTCGAGAATGGTATTGGCAGAGTTCCTGACCCTGATTTTATGCCTCTTCTTCTGTCAATTTCACACTGTGTATGTTCTTCACCATTTCAAGTGTAGCCTTTCAAACTGATGACTTCATAACACTTTGTGTATGTTCTCCACCATTTCTTTCTCGTATGCTATTTCATGTTTCTCCATCTAAGCCTACCATTCCAAAATCACACAACTTACGAATGCATAAATCAAAACTATTGTTATAATACCAACTTGTCACAGAACTTGTCATTTACTTTTAAATGGGTTCTTGGAGATGCATATGGAGATAAAAGATGAAAAATAAGGAAGAGATAAAAATAATTTGATTTCTTTTAGGATATGTTGTACTTGGATTGTTCAAATAGCACGGTTAAGTATTCATTAGTTAGGCACTCTATAATATGTCATATATACATAAGATTACCCTTCAGACCATGATAAATTGATAATTAAACATCTATCGTCATTGTCTAGATTATTTATATGTTAACCTTGCAGTGGTTCAGTATCTTTATAGAGTGAATAATTATGGGATTTCAACAGTCACAGAATTCACTTATCCCCGATATACCGCAAACTGGTTTGTGCTACTCAGATCGTGGTACTTCTGCGAACAGGTTTGTACAACTCAGATCGTGTAACTTCTGCGAACAGGTTTGTACAACTCAGATCGTGTAACTTCTGCGAACAGGTTTGTACAACTCAGATCGTGTAACTTCTGCGAACAGGTTTGTACAACTCAGATCGTGTAACTTCTGCGAACTGGTTTGTACAACTCAAATTGTGGAAGTTCTGCGAATTGGTTCACTCCACTTTCCAATGGAAATTGTCAAAAAAATAGGGGTGTATTTGCTGTTGGATTATATTATGGGCTTAACATTACAATAATTCACTTCATTTACTCAAGAATGGATATATAGTTGTTCACCTTAAGCACAAACTCACTTTGTGAAATGTTGACAAGTCTTACAGTAGCATTCCACTTTTTAAATAAATTTATTGCCTTCTTTTTACTTGACTCAATTTTGGATGGACAAAGAAAACAGGTTACCTCTAACATTTCAACAAGGCAATAAGCATTGCATGTGCCTTGATATCTTATGACCCAGGCTGCATATTTTGACGAAAAATTATACTAACATTAATAACTCATATATTGCCATACATGGCCAAAAAGTACTTCACATAGGGATCATTCTTTGATTCATAGTAACATTTTTTGTAACTTGTAAAATAATACATGCTTCAGTCATGGTTTTTCATTGTGAATAGGTGGTTTCCTATGGGGTTGAGCATAATCCATCTCAACAATGTCCTGTGTAGTATCATTTGGGTTTGTAATAACTGTTTCTTCAATATGGTGCTTAGTAGGTCCCAGTATTGACCGGGCATGCTTCCTCTGCTCCTACATCAGCATATGTCTAATCACTTTCTATCATTCAAATCAGAATTCTCAAACTACAACAGATGATGTATCACACCATATTAATTACACTACTCTATATACTATACAAATCAGTCATGGCCCCTCTCCCCAATGTACATTATGCATACACTTATTTTACAAAAGGAGTAAAGGACAAAACTTAGTGTTGTTTTCTAGACACTTGTGATGCTGTTTCTCATTAAGAATCCTTGGTTGTTAATGAAAATATAACATGTGAATACATGCTGGCACAAGCACTCAACAAACATAATCTCTAGTATTGTCATTTTCTAATTAGGATGAATGTGAAGGGGCTGAAAGAAACTATCTCTTGAGTCAGTTTGGTCATTTTTATTTTTCAATATTACAAGTAAATAATTCCATACAACAAAAATATATATGATTTGTTTGTAGTTAATTTTAAAGATATACTAAAGTACTGAACTAATCCTTAAACTGAAAAAAAGGCAGTTGATTCTATCAAAATCATCCAAAAGAGAAAAGACTTTTGTATCATATATTACCTACCTTTGTTGCAAGAAAGGATGGTGAATCCATTTCAAAAGATGTTGAAAGCTCAATCCCTGCATATATAACAACCACCGTTACCTATTATTACTGTTATTACTGCAAAGATAAATTACAGTGTACATAATCATAAGGACACTGCACTACTGGAAATATCATAAAATTTGTAAAGAAGTTACAGATATATATATATATACAGAAAGAATTAAGGCCTAAAACTGCTTGACCGTGTATAAAAAACAACATGATCTTCAAATAAAGTTAACTGCGCGTCATTATTGGCTAGACTGAAAAAAGAAATGCAAAGGACAGAATTATTAGTTATAGGAGTACATTGACCTCAATTCTCAATAATCCATAGATGATAATTATAACAAATAAAGGAGGTTTTTAGTGAGTGTATGCTTAAAGTAGAGATTCTACAAAAGTTAAGAACCTGTAGTTCCTCCAACGATCATTTCCTTCAAAGTTGATGTACTGCTACAACTCTCACAAATGTGCAACAATTTTACCTTGTCTAGTTCCTGCAGACAACCACAAATTTTATTTTAGTCTCTAATGATATTTTCATATGCTGAGCAATAATACATACGATTTTGTTTTTAGTAATTCTAGGAAAAGAAGCAAGTTACTGAAGAAGTTAAGTTGTAGCATACATAAATAGAACGATTGTAATGAAATATGAATACAAAAATAGTGGTTTTTACCCACTTGTGAGGGATGTTTTACAAGTTATATATCTTAATCTATTTAATCATACTTCTATTTATGCTTTCAAAAAATTATGAACACAACCTTATCAAAATGGTACTTTGCATCTTTTTTATAACGTATAAAGGGACGGGCGGTGCATGCATGCAGAGAAACTAAGAGGACGAGGAGCAGAAGAAGAGGAAGAGAAGACATGTTGAGATGAACAAGTTAGAGAGAAAGAATGTGGTTAAATTGTGTGAGACTTGTCTAGGGTCAAATTTCACGTATATGTGATGGTAGAAATGTAGAATAGCAAGTGCATTAAATGCAGGTTTTGTTTGGGATGAAGGACGTTCTTAAAGAGAACATGCATGTGTTTGAGTAATGAATCTTCAAAACATAAATTGAAGGATATGAAGGGTCCACATTTGTCCCCCAACCCTTCTTCCCTAATATAATAGATACTAAAGAGTATAAGGTATTAGGCCAGAAGTTAATAAGCAATAACAATATAATTGTTATACCAAGTATTGGTCATACATACGGTAATGTTATGGTGAAATATGACAGGTTTTCTGGTTTCTATATCACAACTGCTGAAGACAAAATGAAAACAATGTTCTGGAAATTGGGTCCATTTCTGCTTAAGATGAAACAATGCGAGTTCCGTCAAAAGAAAATGAGACCATGGTAGTTTTTGCTAGTTCTACTACCAAGACTGCAAAGCTATATAAGTATTATAGTAAGTAATCCACCATATGGTTGACTATTATAAGTGGATAAAGATCACTCATCCTAAATGGTATTTTACTTCATGTCCCAAGTCAATCAAAATGTTACTTTTTATTACTTTTTTTAAATATTCTTTTATTCACGTGTCAATATGTGATTGGTTTGAGACAGAGAATAAGACACCGTTGGGAACAAATGATCTTCATCCTTATAAGTGATCCCAGCTCTTCTATGACAACAGAGGAAATTGACTGATCCAAGTTCTATTTTTGTTCCTTAATTGAATTCATAGTTGAATTAGACATTAGAATCGTGTGTATGGGTAGAGAAACATTTAACCCATGAAACTACGTGATTGTCATATGAAAACTGCAACATATAGAACCTACTGAGGTGTGGGAAGTGGGGACTATGGTTTTTGTGGACAACGGAGCATGGCCAAACCGTCACACTTCCAAACCAATCCACACATGGCATGTAAAGTATGTGATCTCGTGAGATAGCTTTGTTTTAGTTCATTGAAAAAAAAGTAGTTTTTACATTTAACCAAAATATTAATCATGGGTTATTACTTATTAGTAAATTATAGTAAGTTATTTTGGTTAATCTTATACACCACCCAATAAATCCTTACAAAGAAATATGTCTTATACTTTTTTTTCAGTTTGTCAAGTACCTCTTAGTTCTTTCAACAATAAATCATTTTTTTGAGTTATTGTTATCTCTTCCAACTAATATCGATTATTAGAATTGAATCATGACGATCTTGTATGTAAGATCTAGCTTTGTCTCACCACTCTATTACTTCCCCTCATATTCTTCTTAGAAACTATTTTCAAATGCTTTTCCATAATTTTCAAAAGATGCAAGATTCATTTTCCAAAGCTATTAGAGTTCTTCACCAAATAGCAGCCTTAAACTAACAAGTTCATTATGCCAGATAAGATACAATCACGTTATGGCGAATACTACTATTGAATTCATCCACCCCACGGGTGCAACTTCAAACCAGGCTTTGGAAGATTCAATCATTAGTGTGTTTTGGCACTTGGAAACATAAGAACTCCTCTAGACGTCAACAGTAATTCCTCAAACAATGCTAACATAACCCTCATAATTGGTAACACAGTATCCATCAGTAAGATCCGACGACGATTCAGGTTAGACACCTTCAGCTGTTTCTAACATGAGAAGAATTAGAGTAGTCACTACTCACAAGTATGAAGTGGCAACATCCTTAAAGGTCTTACAGGTGAAGCAACAAGCTCATTTAACCAACATTTTAATCACGGGTAAAAAAGTAATCACATAAATTATAATTTGATAAATCATAAACCATTTGAGTAACTTATGAGTTATGACAAAGGCTTATAAATCCTTTTATACAATCTACACTTTTCAATTCAATCAGGTAACTTAGTTTTCAGCTCTCGACTTTTCAATCTTTAGCTAATTTTTAGCCTTCAAGTAGTTGTACATTATGCCGAACATTGTAAAACTTTTTAGCAAATACTTGCATTCAATTCATTCTGCCAATTTAGTTCAGTTCTTCACTTTTAAATCTTTAGCCAATTTTCCGACCTCAACTAGTTGTAAATTATACAGAACATAGTAGAACTAGACAAAAGAAGCGAGTAATATTAACTAAATAGCAATATTCTTCACATGAACAATTTTAAAATAATCCGACACAATGAAGACGTGTTACCAGTGGTCATCGTTAACACTACCAGACAGACACTAGATGAACCACACAAAAACAACAGAATCCCCTTAAGTTACAAAAGAATGCATGTTATGGAAAGCATGAGTCAGTACACAATAATAAGCTCTCCCAGCAAACGTAGACCCACACTTCCAACTGATCTTTTCTACGTCCAAAATGCTATTGACACCCTCGCCCCACCAAAAAAAAGAAAAGTAAACAAACACGAAGAAAAAACACCTGCTGAATTCATCTATTTTGCTTTTTGTCATCATTTCTTGAATAGTCAGTAACAAAAACATCAAAAAGTATGGTGAAAGGTCGAATCTCCTTAGTCCTTACTTAGGTCTTCTTCAAGAGATAACCCATAATTATGCCAAGTAAGCCAATTAATATGACAAAGATCATCGAGACACCCCCACGTTTTTTATTGCCTTCACGTCTCAGCAGATCCTGCAAGTAACAAGATTGTTGAAGTGTATCATTAAAAAGGCACTCGCTTAGTTACATAAGTACAAATATCATACCAAGTTCTCTTGTCATCATATACTTTTTTCTATGAAACATTATTGTTGTCATGCACAACTAAAAATCAAGACTGCTGCTCCAACTTCCAAGTTTAACATAAATGGGTGAAAAGCAATTAACATAAAGATAAATATCATAGCACATGCAGAAACAACATGAAAGCAGTAACCAATACTCATAAACAGTACAGCATATCAACTTATCAATAAAAAAGTACAGCATATCAAGAATAGATAAAGAATGGTCGAACACAACAACAACTACAATCTTTCACAGTAGGTGGTGTTGGTTGTACAGATCAGGTGATGAATGCATAGAGGCGTCATATTCTGTCATGATGATTTAGTAGTTAGTAGCTTTTTAATAAGAAAATATAAAAGGCATGAATTATATTCACGTTAAGTCTCTTTCCTGAACTTATCTTGTTAAACCTGAACTTTCTTCCACAGTTTCACACATCTAACACAACATGACATGTTTTATCTCAAGTTAAAGTTGGGTTTACAAATAAATAATCAGTGTCCAATCCTTTAATAGATCTATCTCCACAACTGCCTGACCATAAGGAGAAATATGATCATGATCAGTTTGATGTGGAGATGAAGTTGTATACAATGCACATTTTATAAACCCTCACCAGTTCCTGATGGAGCTTGTTATTTTGTTGGATTGCATTATTCTTTTCTTCAGTCAGCCTTGAGATAAGAGCTTTCACCTGCATTAAAGCAACTCCAATTCTATAGTTACCAGAGAAAAAACTAAAAAACTAGAAGGTCTCAAAATAAGTTAGGTCTAGTAACCAAAAAACAGAAGAAATGTGTTTGCATCCAGAGAATCCGGAATTGATGTCAGATAAGGACAACATAAGGAGTTGTACTTAAAGATATGATCTTATCCCTTAGCATTGGTATTCTAGGAAACATGAAATTATTATACCATAAAGAAATTCTGATTAAAATCATTTCGCAGCATTCATTATTCAGAATCTGGAGCAGAAAAATGCTACTAAAAAAAGTTGCAAGCATCAGAAAGCTATAAGAGATGACTTACCAGAAACAGCACAAATAATATACCACTTCAAGTCCAAAAGTTACTTCCTAAAGTCCTCATTATTAGTTCAATATCAAATACTATTGTTAAAACCTCCGATTCCCAAATGATGGCTTAACACTTTAACACAAACTCAGCTATGAAAATTTCTTCCATTCAATATTCTCCAAGAAAGAGCATAAGAATGTCTTTAATAACTCAATTATGTTTTTATCTACATCACCAACTTAGCACATGATGCATGACACACCTAACAGTAAGTTTTTTTCCTAAGGCCCAAAAGGAGAAAAGAAAAGAAAATAACACCCAGTCAAACATAGTTGCATATCATTTCAAATTGACCAAGTTATAAACGTTCAAATAAGCAAGCTCAATTCTCTTTCACATTCTTTCCTGAAAACAGTGAGGCTTACACTAGCAAGCAGTAGCAACTAATGACAGATTGTCAATTCATTGTAAAATTAGATATTCACAAATCAAAATACAACAACAACAACAACCATGCCTTTATCCTACAAATCAAAATACATATTGAAAAACAACTACTTTTCACAAACAATAAAGTCACTTAGCAAATTTACCTCAGCAGATTTTTCTGGAGCCTCGTGTCGTTCAGTGAATGCTCTTGCTACCTGCAATGCCCAAGAAGGAAAGGTATCTAAGTTGAAATCATTGGATTCATATAAAGAAGAAGAAAGGTTCACCTAAACCAGGAACAGCTTAATAACTCACTGTTGTGGAGTCACCACCATTGACATTTCCATTTTCTGAAACTGAACCTCTTGGTGATGACCCTTCCTCAGAACCTTCTGCAACTGGAGATGGTGGTTGAGGTGGAGCAACGTAGACCACTCTCAACTTGGATTCCTCAACCACATGCCCTAGTTCCTTGTTGAACTACAAAAATCCGAAAGGCAGAGTCTTGTCATTTCACCTCAAACAAATAATAATAACAATCAAAAGGAAGCTCATTAGGAATAACTTGAATGATGTATTATTATACCATTTCTGCAGAAATATCCTTTGTGGTAGCTCCATCATGTGTTTTTACACTTTGCAGAAGAAACTTATCCTTGCATACCAAATCAGGTGGAGCTTCCTTTTGTGCTTGCATGGTAACTTCAAAAGACCGAATATCACCAAATCATTGACTAAAGATAAATTAAACTTAAAAAAAATATTCAGACAATTCTATCACTATTGGTACCCATAACATCACATGTAGATCGAGGCAAGATAATTCCAGTGTTTGGACGAACACAGTACTTCTTCGGATTGGTTGTTTTCACCTGAAAATATATCAAAAACAAATTTAAACATGCAAAACTTAGGTTAATTGATATCATGTTGATCAAGCGTATCTTATGTTATAGCCTTGGCAAAATCAAATTTACTGGGTTTTGATTCAGGAAACAAGACAACTGTTGTCGCCCCGAAGAGATAAATTGTAGTAAGCTATATTTGGCAACAAAATAATCAGTTTTCTATGGCTAT
>NC_032014.1:2666396-2697820 GCF_001865875.1 Lupinus angustifolius | reverse complement strand
GCAGAAAAAGGAATATTGAATTTTTGGACATTAAAAGTATATCATAATCTGATTATTTGCAAATCTGAAAGAAACACAACAATTGAAATAACATTCACAATCAAATCGCACTCTAAGGCTGTATGTCTTTTCCGGAAACAACAACAACAGAAATGATTATGAAATGAGAGAATTGAAAGATACGATGAAATGAAACGATACCTTGAAAGCTACATGATTGTCAGTGTTATTTGACAATTGAAGAGAAGACGAGATCTGCTTCTTCAGCTCAACTAAAACAAGGAACAATAATATTTTCATAAAAGACTAAAAACACACGGGAAACCCTAGAAGAAGAAAAAACGAGGTCGAAGAAGAAAGAGTAAAAGAAAAAACTTACAAACGAACTTAAGTTCGTGAGGATCGATGCTGAGAAGTTCCGCAGTGCTCATATCGGATCAATGAAAGCGTAACCTAAGAACAGAGGAATCGAGATTGTAGAGATGGACGTAAAGATCGAGAAAATGGAAAGGGTAGAGAAAGAAACTGAGAATCGAAGTTCGGTGATGATAGAGACAGGGAGAAAGAGGGATTTTGATTCAATTTCCTTTTTTTTCTCTTCTTTTCTATTTTCTTTCTGTGGTGGAGACTCGCCATTTCAACGTGCGTTCAAACTTTATATATATATTAAAATTATTCGAAATGCTTAAAAAAACGCGAAAGTCTAACAAATCCAAACGTCACATGTTTCTTTCTATTTTTAAGTTCAATTTTAAATACTCCTTTTGACATCTAATTTTAGGAGCACTACGACATTTTATTTTTTTTCAAAATAAATAAGGTTGAAATATATATAGATTATCAATATGAAGATTTATCATACTCATTACATTATCTATCATTTATTTATATTAAAAAAAATTAAAAATTAACAATAATTAAATATAAATGATAAATTATATAAACATTTTTCCCCGATAAATAGCAATATCATATCCAAATATAAATTATTATGTTTGAATTTGTAAGATGTGTCTCTTCAATTCATGTCTTTGGTTCGTATGTTTATTCTTAGTAATTTGTGGGAGTAGTATTTCATATATTTAATATTTTTTTAATATTTTAACTTTTTCATATTATTTGATATATATATATTTAAAAAAATTATCTCTATTTCTTATTCATCATTATTATGCTTTATTTCATCACCATCTTTTAATTAATGAAATTGTATAAATTTAATTCATCAATAATTTCTTAATATGCAAAACTTTAAACATAAAAAATATTAAAATAGAAAATGTTTATATTGTTTGAAAACAGAAGTTTACCTAAAAGTTATAATTAAACTTTTCTTACGCATGTCTCACGAAACTGGAAGGTATCCTCGAACGTAACTATCCACTAGGGTAATAGGACACACGATCATCCATCATTACTGATCTGTAACTTATCTAACTGCTCATAATTCTCATAAATGTGTCATTATTGCCCATTTACTCGAACCACTATCCAATCATATCTTAAGCTGAATCTGTTATAAATAATCTTAATCTTATGAAGAGTTATTATATGTTATTCAATAATTGAATATAATAACTCATTAACTCTTCTTACATCTACATATAAATAGCCTGCTTTCAAATGTGTCCCTAGACGGAATAGTCTGCTTTTCATGGCCAGCATGGAGATTAAGAACATGAGCTTGCTTTTGCGTTGGAACAAACAATTCAAATTAAAAAACGAAACACAAAAGTAAAGACTTGAGAGAAAATATAAGAAGATTTATTAATCAGATTTATTCAATTAAGTGGTTCAATTTTCAGTCTCACCTAGCCATCAGCCCTAAAATAAAATTTAATAATGCACGTGTTATGTGTATATGCGTTATGGAGTGCATCCACATAGTCATGAACCAAAGTAACATCCATGATCTTGAATCACGTGAAGGTGTTTTCATCCTTCCATAATACTCTCGTTATAATATGATTTTGTTCATTTCTATCCGGTCTGAATATAATCGTATTTAAGGCCAAGTTTGAGTACAAAAATAAGATCCAATCAATATTTGAGGCTAGGTGGTAAGCAATATGATCTGTCTCGCCATTCAATTATGTATAGATTGAATAATGATATATTTTTAGTCTAAAATGTCATTTATTATCTAATTTTTTATATATACACATATAATTTTAAATGTCAGATTACATATTTATAATAATAAGTAATATGTAGAAAAAGCTTTTATATAAAATGAGTATGTATTATATTTAGTCGAGTTTATGGTCAGATTTGAGTTCAAATATTGATTCAATAAACATTTAGGATCATATTAGCTTCAAATCTAGAACTTGATCCATATTAAAAAATAACCCAATCAATATCGTATCGGATCCTACTCATCCATAGTTACAAACAATCCAATAACTCTTGAATTGCACCCACTAGTTAAGACAAATGTCCTTTCATATTTCATATATGGGAATATTTAAAGGGAGTACATTAAACAAGAGATAACAACCACTTTACTTATTAAATTGATTATAGCTTTCCTTAATTTATTCATTATTCGAATCATTTATATTTGCTTTCATTTCACTTTATACTTCTCCTAAACCACTAATCAATCATTCACATGTTATTCATGTATAAATCAAAACATGTTATTCATGTATAAATCAAAACATGTTATTTATAAATAGTGTAAATTTTCAATTAATCTTCATATATCATATTACACAAAGGTGATTGGTTATACAAAAAATAGTCTACCACATACAAAACGGAAAACCTTTAATGTGCTAATTTTTTTTATGAATAGTATTAATATTGAATCATTTATCTTAAGGTGTTTAGTTATTTTTTGTTTCTCATATGTATCTTGTATTAGATGAATCATATCTGAACTGGAAACATTCACAGATATGTAGGTTCCTATCGGATATTTTTTATCCACTAAACTCGAACCAAAGACTTCGTTTAAGGGAAATCAAACATGTACCACTTGAATTTTTTTAATTATTTAACTCTCCAAGCATGTTATAATGATATAAGGTGATTTGATCAATTATTTATTAATTAAAGCACATACCACTTAACTTATATATTATAATAAAATTTTAAATAAAAACATTATCATTTATAACATATAACTCAATTATTGAAATAGCTTAATAGTTAATCATATTACAAACAACTATGAAGTTTAAGGTTCTAATTATTAATGTGTCATTAAATTTTTGAATTTTTTCATGTGCATATTGATTTTGATCATTATGGTACAATTTAACGGGTATTTTTAGTTTTGAACAACTAATTAATGTCGAATATAATTGTCATATTATATTAACTAGCGTATGACATACACTCTGTATCTGTCGAGTGTTTGTTGGCGACATTCTTATTTTAAAAATATATTACATAACTAATTTTTATATATTTTATTTTGTAGAATTAAAATGTACTTTTTGTATTGTATTCACTTTAAAATATATATTTTTTGTCTTTATTATAATATGCAATTTATAATTAATGTGTTTGAGGTGGTTATATAGGATTGTATAGCTTTTTTAAATTAAAAATTGAAAGGTAAAATATGAATATATAAATTATATCATAGTGGTGGTTACACTATGTTTTGGCTTTATATATAGTATAGATACAGATATATACTAGCGTGTTGACATGCACTCTCGTGCCTGTCAACCCGCTTTTCTATCGTTTGTAATGTATAGTTTGTATTTTATAAATTCAAATATAATTTTTTGCGCTAAATTTACGGTTGAATTTATTCAATTGGTCTAATATTCAATTTTTTAAATACACTTTTAAAATAAGAAGATAATAAGGATAAAATAAGAAAATAATATTATATGGTGTTTTGGTAGAAATAAAAAGATATTGAGGACAAAATAGGAAAACACAAATTACACCATGGTCCTTTATTAATAGTATAGAAGTATAGATATAGATTAATAGTATAGATATTAACTTACTTGTTAAATCAACGGTTCAAAACATATGACTATTATCCTACGCTATAAAACGTGGTCTCTTCTTTCTTTCCGCAAAGGTTTAATATAGATTAAAAAAATAATTAGATAGTGTAAGTAATTTAATATATTTCTATTAAAATAAACTTACTTAATCAACATCCTTTCATATTTATGGTAATTAATAAAAGACAGAGGTAGAAAAATTATTTAAACATGTCTACACAATATATCATGTTTTGTTTAACTTAATTGCATTTATCACATTTTTTTGTTTAAAAAATTACACTTATTTATTATACAAGGTGGTCAGTGTAATGAAAGTATAAATCTATGGGAGGTTTGTGTAGGTGTAGAAAAAGTGAGAGATGATTTATATAATTTCATTAAAACTCAGGGGTATCAGTGTAATTTAGTCTATAATAAATTGACTACGTGAAAACGTTATTTACGATGTACAAATATTTTTAAATAGTAAATTAAACTCTTACATATATACACATCCACGTAAACAGTGTATATGCTGGGCCTAAACCCGCGACCTTATTTTAACTTGGAGTAGACTCGAAGCCGAATGCATTTGAGGGATAATCTAGTACTACGCAGTGTAGTGTATACTTAATTTTTCCCATGGTTTAGGTTATCCCAGAGCAAAGCGCATTGCCTCTTGGCGAAACCCACGCGCTGCTTTTCCAGGTCATACACAACCTCAAACCCTTGCTGTTGATAATTGCCAAGAGTTGCCCCGGGCCCATCGATTAACTCACTGTCATCACCACCGTTCATCAACATCATGCACCCCACTTTCCTCTTCCTCCTAACTTCATCACCACCGTCTATAAACTCATAGAAGTAGTTCCTCCTAGGCATGACCACACTGGAATCATTCCCCACGAAATGAAACGTCACCGTTGGAACCTCCGAAACCCGGTCCAAGTAATAACACGGTCCAAGACCCGTTTTATTCTCAATCTCACTCGCACGCTCGTGAGCCCTTCCGACCCGAGCATCGAACTCAGTCACCACCGAGTTATACAAACTCGCCGGTAACATCGTGAACGTCGTGCCGGAATCAACAACCACACCACCATCTCCCTTAGAATCCACTTTTTTCAGCATCTCCGGCGCGGGAAGTTTCTTCTCCCCGACGGAGATTCCAGCGAGCCCAACGCAATAGAAATAAGGGTGCTTCGGGTTTCGAAGCATGGAGGTGTAAACAAACTCAACGTCTTCATCTCCAGTGCTATCGTAACGACCAAGGATGAGTGGACTCGGTGGGTTAACTCGTTCCCCGTCAAACGAGTGAGAAACCAGACAATAAGAAAAACGGTTACCAAGTTTGGGATTCAAAATTGAAAGCTGAGCAGGGAAAGACAATACACCACGACCGAAACCAGCTACACCGGTTGGTTCAGCAAGTGTGGTGTGAGCGCAACCAAACGTAAAGTTACGAAGGAGAAGCGAAGAAATCGAGAGGGTATTACGGTAAAGTTTAGCAACTAAGCTTCCATCAGCGTAAGCATAATAAAAAGGTGGACACGTGGCAGAAGAGCAATCATGTGTTTCAATATTGTCCAAACGACACCGTGCCATAGCGCAAAGGTCAGAATTAGGAACGTGACTATGTGCAGCAGAGCATGCATGTGATTGGCACGAAACGGCGTCGGATTGGGAGAGGGTGAGGTTGTGAGGCTTGAATTTAGGGTTAGGGATGGGTTTACCTTCGCAGAGGATGCACTCAAAAGGAGCGCATGGGAACCAGACAAGGTCGCTGCCAGTGTCCATGTAGAGGGTGATGGGTTGGGGATGGTGGTGGGGTCCTAAATTGAAGGAGAGGGTGTAGTCGCTGCCTGGTGAGAGTGGGAGAGAGATTTGACGGTGGCGGTAGCGGTGGAAGCGGGCTAGGGAACGGGTGGAGGTGGATTTGAGGAGGTGGTGGGTACTGTTGAATTGGGTTATGGAAAGTGAGTGTGTGAGTGGCAATAGAAGCATTTGTGAAGAGTGTGAGATGCAGAGCATGAATAAGAGGAATAACAGAGGAGTTGCCATGTCTGAAAATTAGATGGGACAGAGGACGAGGTTTTAATTTGTGTCCGTGAATGAGAAACTGAAGAGGAAATGGAAGGTACGATGACCTTAAATAGGTACCTGGAAATTAAGAAGCTTACTCAAAATTGAAGTGTTTGGAGGAGTGGAAGGCTTATATGAGGTAAGCTAGTAGATTGAAGCTAGTGTTATGTGATCAACTAGCTGATTCTTTAATTGATTTACTTAATTAAGATTTATAAATTAATATATTTAAATCATTCATAATAAAAAAAAATGCTGTCGACCTATTTTATTTTACTACTTTTGAAATGTATATTTCAACCCAATGAATACTCTAATAGTTTGTATATTATTATTGAACAAAATTCATACATTCTATTTCACTCTATTCTAGCACGAGTACTACAGGCTGAGGAGGCGTACCAACTTGCTGGTGCTGGGTGCGCTGTGCTAGCCAAGGTGGGCGCGAATAGGGAAGGTATCATAGTTTTAATTGATTAATAATTAACTTATAATTAATGATGTGGAGACAAGTATGGCCTAAAGAATAGTAATTTTGAATTATTTTCTTGCTTAAGCAAAGTATTGAGAACCTTCCCACACTCATTACTACCACTTTACGATATTTGTTTTGGTTCTAGTTTGGTTGGCTTGGGAAACACATCAACCAATTGAACTCCTTCCTAATTCTAAAAGCCTTTCGGTTAGGAATTGTCTATCCTCGAGTCAACCTCAATAATTAGACAAACACGATTGCGATTTTAAGTTTCATTTTTTATTGACACCATTTGAAGGTTGATTGGTCATTGCGAATGATATTTACATAATGGAAAATTGTTACATCCAAATGGTATCATCTTTTAATGAGGATAAGTTAAGGATAAATCTTTTCAGTAATTGCGTGTATCATAATATTTTATAAGAGGCTTAGGCAAGAAGTCTATAGTCTTATTATTCTGTCGCCTAGTATGTTTGATGAAGGCTCAATAATGAGTGGTCTAAACAGATAAAACCTAATCGGGACTCCAAGTCCAAGCATGGTTGTTTCACACTGTCGATAATTATCTATAGCATGGGAAATTGTGACATTATTAGTTGGCGTAGCTAAGCCCCATGGGACTTAGTATTTTAAAATAGTTGAATTCAAATAAATTGTTATATAATACTTAATAAATTATGATAAAATTATGATAAAATGTAATTTGTCATTTTAATAAGTATTCTAAGGTTTTTGTTTCTCTCCTGAACTTCTTTCTCAATTTATCTTTATGATTTATTTTTTATTGTTTATTAATGTCATTAGCCAACCCCTATTAACGCGGTTTGAAATGAACATGACATGAGATTTGTAAAAAAAGAGAGTAAAGAAACAAGTTGACATCCATTTTTTAATGTCATTCCTTTGATTGTTAAATATTAATATCTTCTATTATTCCAACACCCAAAATTGGAAAGAGTAAAAGATTTACTAATATTTTGTGGGTGCCGGTGAAATGGGTTGGACAATCTGTTTTTCCATTACTAGTTCCTTCCATCAATGTGAATATATGGGTTAAAGTAATGAAGCCTCCAGTATCGAATAAGGGAGTGCATAAAAACAAAGGGAACAAATTGTATGATATAACATTTTATCTTTTAGAAGTATTTTAGTGATATTTTTACCCTTAAATGTAACTGGAAACTTATTCACTTATCTGTGGGAAATGATTCTTTATGAATACAAAACTCATCAGAGTTAGACATAATGGAAATAAAGCAATGGACAAAAAAAAGTTATAAACTTAGAATATTTCAATCAAAAGTTCTGTATCAGCACCTAAAAACTTAAAACAAATAGAATAAGCCCGCTTTCTCGCTACGGTGCTGGAAACAATGGCTACTAAAATTGCTGTCAAATTCTACCTACTAAATACTAAGGTCACTTTCATGCTTTCAGTGGATGATAGCTATTTGGAAAGGTATAACCAATTATTTGTGTCTAAACATGTTAATAATATAGTAGCCCCTGCCTTAGTTTTCTTACGCTTTCCTTTCTTATTCTTATCATTGTATTTATTTATCTTTATTATTTGTGATTATTAATATGGTCAAGAGAATAACACGAGCACATTATTGTCTACCTTGCCAAAATAAAATGAAAGACTCAAAGTCAAAGTAAAGTGAAAAACTCAAAGTCATATATCTATTATTGAGTCTCTACCTAATGGATGGTACACCAATCATATAAAGTGGAATGTATTGTCTGGTTCTGCCTTTGTCCATTTTAAAGATGACTAGGATCTTCTGCAGCAGCTAACAAGTGTAGGAATTATAATATATAATACCAATTAGGGGTATTTTTATTTTTATTTTTTAGGAACATTTTCAAAAGTTTTATTTTTACATTAAATATTTATTTGGGAGTTGATTTTTGGAAGGAAAATGAAGATATATTTTACAATTTTAAATTAAGAAATATATATACATATATATATATATATATATATATAATGTTTTTATAAACAAATAAGAATAATGTTATTTTTACAATCAAATGTTAAATTTAAATTGTCTTTGATACATATGTAGATAAAAGATGAGTAAGATAAAAATAATTTAATTTGGTGCTAGAGAAGTTGTTAAACTTTGATCATTCAAATTATATTTCTTGACAAATATAGAAAGATATGATAGATTTTATTATAATTTATCAATCTATTCTTTATTTATAAAAGATTCTATAACTCTTTTAATTTAAAATATAATTTTCTTTTCCCTTAAAAAACAAACCCTCAAACAAACAATAAGTGGTTAGAGAAAAATTATCATTTAGTTGTGTGGAAGGAAAAGTTGAATGATAATATTAAAAATTACATCCAATTATGGACCAATTTAATAATACGATACATCACTTATAAAAAGGAGGAGATGAAATATATTGGTTCATAAAGGCAATAGTGGTAAGCGAAAACAAGAAAGTAAATAAAAAGAAATTCGGCCATGTAGGTGGGTACATAGACAATTCAGAAGCTACTAAGAATTAATTATTATGTGGGCCAATCCGGAAAATCCAACTCATCTAGTAATTTATATGGAAGTTGTTTAAGTCATACAAACATTAAATAATAATCGTGACCAAATCTTTTCGGCCTTGATGGCATCATTCCTTTGTTTGCATAATGCTAGGAATATATTTTTCTATTTAAAAAATTGGAAACCAACCTGTGTACCTTGGATGAATGTTTCTACAATTTGTATATCACAAGGGGTTGAGACTTTGAGTAGTGCAATGAAACCTACAAACTATATTTTCATATAAAACTAATATATGACTTACAAACCAATTACTAATACAAACATATCACTTTTTGAAATGTCATTTTCATATAAAGGTATGATAATATATAATTTTCATCCCAAGCATAATTAATGGAAAGTAAATATCTAAGTACTTTTTGAATAGACTATTATAGTTGTGGTGGAGGATGGTCATGAGATTTTGGTGCAAAAGGTTTGACAGCTGATTGTGATAGCAAAATATCTAAGTAGATGTTGTACCAAAGCATTGAATAGGGGAGTTGCATTCAGTTCTGTCGACGACATTATCCATGATGGACCCTTTACTACCAAGTTTCACGTTTCCTATTTTTGGTACTTATACTTTACCTCGTTTTCATAACAAAAATGGACAAGATAGCTGATTTGACAATTAAGGGTAGACAAAATGCTTTGGATGTAGTAAGCTCTTCAATTTATATGATTGAATAGATCAATTTGAAGTTTGAATATATAATCTTGTGCAAATCATGTGATAACATTACAATGATAACAAAAAAGTAGCGAGACAAAATTAGCTTGAAGCAGTTGTTGCCCCCAAGCGAATTTATTATATATTTGGAACCGAATGAACAATAAATAAAAGGAGTATGAAAAATCAAAAGTGGGGATTCGGCAGCAGAGGTACACAATGTAAAGCTTAGTAGATGGACAAAATAATATAGTTACCTCCTAAAATGCCCTTATTTCGTTCATTTTTGGGGTGCAGGGGGATCAAAACAAATTAAGAAAACAAGTTAATGTACCAATGTCCCAAAAATTGTAAAAGGTACATTTTCTAATTCAATCTAACAGAATAAATTCTACCTCAAGCATGTAAACCAGGCAAAACTGCAAGAGGTAACAATGTTACTGATGCATATAATAATCTTTATATCCTGTGGGTACCCTGGGGTATCAGCAATTCTTCATAATCACCAACACAAACCTGCATCAAAAATTGAATTAGGCCATGCATCAACCAGATACATCAGATTTATAATATCAAATTTCTAAAGGGTAACAAGAGCAAATTGTTAATACCTTGTATTGATTGCCGGCATAAACGTACTCTACATACAATTGTTTAAGTTCTCCTGGACATGGATCACAAAATCCCATGATGCCTGATTTTTTTACACCCTCATGAAGCTGCATCAAGAACGAATATGACTCATCAATAATTATTTACGAATAAACATGGCAGCCTCAAAAGGTAAAGTTGCTAGATGGCTTCATCAGAATAAGGGTGATCTATGGAAAATCTTTGATACAAGAGAAGTCAACTTGCAAAAAATGCCAAGCACATAACTCAAGTAATAATTATAAAATTAAACAGAAGTTTGCCTCATTTGTGTAAAGGATAAAAAACAAAATTAAATACATAAATTAAGCAAACTAGGTGAAAGATATGTCGCATCCTGGGTGCTCATTACTAGTTATTGATAGTTGTTTCTTACAGGCAGTATCATGTAAAAATAATACAGGATTGTTAAATTTTGAAAGAATTCTCGCTCACTTGAGAGACCTCTTGACTTGGGTCTCTGCTGCCTCCCTCTAAAAGCACAGGAAGGTTATATTGTTGATTACTTGTCCAACATTTCAGAGTAATTTAAGAAATCACATAGTGCAACAAATGCGTATATAGGTAACCTTACCATGTCCTTGACCCTACATCTTTGAAAGAAGCATTTGGTTTTATTCCAACGTATTAAACTTTTACTGTGGGTGCAATTTATCCTATATTTACTGCAATAATTTTATTGATGAGGAAGTAGGCGAAAAATAGAAAAGAAACAGACCTTGAGTTGGCCAGAATCATTAACCAGAAAATTCAGAGGTACTGTAACATCTACGACTTCTGAGGTTGATTCAAAACTTGTTTCACTTGATGAATTTAAGTTGTTCACAATTCTTTGATTTCCATATAGTGCTCTCATAATAACCAGTCCACCTGTTTCTAATTGCTTGTTTCTTTTCCTAGTAGCCACATTTTGTAGTAATGTCTGAGCTTTCTCTGATGCAGCCCTTGCTTCCTGAACCTGCACAAATATTTCCTCCAGGGAAGATGTTAACCAGGGTGTTCAATTCAATAGAAATCATCAAAAGAGTATAGGCATGCCTGCATCTAAGACACATGTGATTTATAGAAAAGTTGAACTATATAAGTATCCATATCATAGGAAATATAGGAGAAAACTGTTTTAAGTTCAAAATGCATAGAAACAAATTCAACCATAGGAAACACGAGTCTTGAACAGATTCTGTAACTGACTCTTAGACAAGCACTAGTTATATATAATTTGGCATTTGGTGCAATGGAATCCTAACTTCTCAGGTATTTCGGACTAGCATAAGATATGGGAATTCATGATCTCATGTTTGCGTAACAATGGAAAATTAAAAATTCTAAACAATGCTTTAGTGCATATAAATGTTAAAAACACTTGGGTATTTAAAACAGCCAGTACCATGTTTCTTCAAGTTACTAGGGTATCTTACATACTAATATCAAAAGGACAACGTCGACATGCCAAACACCTCCTAAACGTCTGCTAATGCATAGAAGACACTCACACAAAGGAGCAACGGGATGAAAATTATAACCATTTGTGACTCCACATAACAATCAAATTAGTATAACAGAATTATCTTAGAAATCCCAAATGAATGTGATAGACCCTGTATCCTAGACGACATAGGAAATGTTAGAAGATGGGGGGTGAGGGGGAGTGAAATGATTTGGAAGTGAATTTGGGGCCATTTGCCTATTGTGCAGGTTTTTACTACCTATTCTTTCTAGTTTTTCATCTTAATTGAGATTTGAGAGGGAATATCCTTCTATAATAAGAAGCTAGACTCCATTTTCATGTAGTAACTTTCTGGTACCTATCAGAATGATTAAATAAAGCAACCTTGGGACTTCCACTACCAACAGTTTAATACCTTGACAGGAAGTTAGATTTATTTCCCACTTTTGCTCTATCCCGCAAGCATAAGGTGTGCCATGCATGGACAAGAAGCAGATTTCAAATTATTGAAGAATGTATGTGTTGAGTGTTGACATAGCCATCAAACAGCAACAAAAAAAGTGTCCGACATGAAAAAGGTAGTAGTTGTAGACAAGAAATAAGAAAAGCACAGTGAGAATAAATGCACAGGCCCATACCTGATTAGAAGTTTTCTCATCATTCTCTAGAGCCTTCTGCTTATTCCTTCTAAGGTAATAGGGTTTAATACAAAAATTCTGCAAATACACAACTCATGTATTAGGAGAAAATACAAGGGAAATATCATCAAACTGTTCAATAAACTAAACAACCAACTCTTTCATATTAGTTGAAAAATAAGTATTTATCACATTTTCCCCGATCACTCCTAAAACACTGGGTAATAAAAACTGATAACCAAGATGTTTGTGACTAACGGTGCAGCTTAAATGAATGAATTCATCATTAAAAAGTATGGGATGTGTTTCCTTTATTTTTAATCAATGTTAGTTGCAAGTGGAGCTCAATATAAAGTAAGAACACAAGATAACTAAATACAGGAAATACCACCAAAAGAAAATGCAGCTTCTAAGCCCTTGCTTTTTATGTACTACAATGCAGTTACTGGGCAGACAAATGAAAATAACAGGAAAATAGTTGATAACCTTTTGAGCTACATAATGGGAGGGACAATCAAAATCTAGAGTGCGAAATTATTGGCAGGTACCAAATCTAGAGATGCTGTTGTGCACAATACTCATTTCATATTTTCATTAAATAAACATATTAGAACTTAAAGATACCACAGTACTGAATATTGATAGCTCATTTGGAACAACATTCTCTTTGGCAGAAGATAAAAAGAATGTCTACAGGATCCAAATGAGCTACATTATTCAGAGGAAAGCAAATGACCGCAAGAAAATGTTTCCTTCTTAACTGGCACATTAAAAGTTAATATATTGGCCTTAACAAAAACAGACCAGCATAAACTGCTCAAGAAGTTGGTTATTAATGTAACATTTATTTGAATGATAACCTTCAGCACAAGGTACAGAGAAGCTGGGACAACCAAAGCTCCAGTAGCAAACACAGGGCTCAAATGCCTTGTCAGCAAAACCTGCAAGTAACAGCACATTTGTAGCAATTCAGAAACCCAAGAAGTCAAACAAGCAATTTTAAATGCAATATTATCTAAAGTCTCATAAAGACTTAAATAGATATATTATGTCAATGTTTTTTCAGCAACAGCAAGTACATGCCGTCTCCAGTCAACTGTAATATCAAAGTTCACAATGGCAAATGAGAGTCAAGATTAAAGCCAAGTAATCTGCCACCATTAAAAAAATGCCTTTTAACTAAAGAAGAACCAGTTTTATTGTCTAAAAAACTTGGTTATAAATATTTCTCTGGGTGAGAAGGCATAAGTCTATCCAGATTGGTCTATAGATCATCTTATCAACATGAACATACACATGTAAACCATCATGTGTAAAATATTTAAATAAAGGTAAAAGCCCCTAATAATGTCTACAATATATAAGGCTGAAGAGATAAAAAACCAAGACTGCCCTTACCGGAATAATTAACTTTTGGCCTCCACGAATAAGTTCAAATTTCCAGAAAATACCCTGAAAAGGTTCAAAAAGAATGTAAACAACTTATACAAATAAAGTATGAATGGAAAAAGTAAGCAGCATCTCGCATTGAACATATTGCTAGTCAATCACAAGGAATAAGTAAACGGAGGAATAAACAATAGAATCTAAAAAAATATCCATTCAATTAGCAGAAAGTGGAAGGCAAGGAATCATTAATGTGACAAAATACAGAATATGGCCTACGGGTAGCAAAATGATTTTAAGTAGTACTAATCGACACAAGCTTTCATCCTAAGCCTAAACCAATTTATCAAATCATAGAAAGATATAAACTATGAATATAAACAATAATTGAAAAATTATTAATGCAAACATCAATAACAATTAAAAAATTCTTAACTGCATTACCTGAATTCCTACTGTATACATCCAGCGGACAGTGCTGAATTTCGATATCTTCCTCCCACCACCAACTTCAAGCTCAAGCGCAGAACTACAAGACTAAATGGTTTAAAGCCAACAAACAGCATACACTAGAAACCAATTCAAACATTAACTGTCAATGAGCGACTAAAATAAATGGTAGATAACTGTACTGACAAAGTAGAATGAGCACTAATATTCACAAACAATTATAAGATTCAATATAATTAACATGATAAAGATTTTACTCATAGTTAAAGACAGATAACTATGTTTTTAGAAAAACAAATTTTACATAAGTAATTCAAAATCAATAGTGCACAACGCATTATAACGTCTTTTTTCAAACAATCCAATTGCAGCAACTCTACAATTGTCCATACCCCCTATCAGTTTAATTATAATAGAGAAAGATCTTCTTTGTCCTAAAGTTGTCTTTGGTCTTCCTCTACCATTTAAAATTTTAATAGCATCAACAAGTTATATAATCCAACAACTTCAATGATTTTTGTTTTACATTCACAATAAACAAAGAATTTATCAGAACTCAATTTTTATTCCGTGTGCAAACATGAGGTCACAACCAAGCCTAACAATCACATTTCTCATACCTGAAATATAACATGCATTTTTTCTCTTGGAATCATTAAAATCTATTCTCATTATAATAAAGGCCATCATACATATGGAATAAGTCTATACCACAATCCAAAAAGTGATAGTCTTATTTTTTATAGTAAAGAATGGCAAAAATAATCGCACATATTGTTTGAATCAAATTGAATCTGCATATATATATATGAAATCAAATACTCAAAAGATTAAATGATCAAAACCTTTGCCAAGATAATCATGAGATACATTTGACAACAAATTCTAAGTTTGATATCATATTACCATGAGATACATTCTCCTTGACAAAAAAAAACAGAAGCTTGAAAAAGACACCCTCACTAAATTCACATCCAATAAGATTTTGCTTACCTCCCAAATCTTCCTGCTATGCAGCCAAGTGAATTAGGAGAAAAGCGATGGGTATAACGAACTGTTGTGTCAAATGAACCTGTGCCAATCTACAGGATTTGAAAAGGAGTTAATTTAATATATGAAAATATGAGAAACCTTAAACAATCTACAAAACTGGCTAAATCTAGGATACTATTTATAAGATGGAAGCATGTGATTCATCACAATCCTCTGCTCCTATTTTTTTTTAGAATGACGCATTATGCAGTTTTTTTGTTTTGTGGTTCCTTAACAATAATAATGACAGCTTCAAGTATCTTACAATTTCCAAATACTAAATCTACCTGCCGTTGGGAACAAGACTTATATTCCTGATACGAACCTCTGCAATTATTCTTGCACTACTTATAACAGCTGTAACTTGTTAGAGACTTCACATGTGGAAGATAAGCATGCTATCAATAATTTTCATTGCTGAACTGGTTGCGATAAATTTTAGCAGCTCAAGTAACCATTTTGAAGAAAATCATTGAGCTAAAATCGAAGTAGTATAATATTTTTTTATTTCCTAGTATACACTGAACGTGATATACCTTCAAACATAACTAATGCAAATCTTAAACTATTGGGAGTGAGTATTTGACCTTACTGACACCCAAACTCATTAGATTATAAAAAGCAAAGCCTTAAAAGAGATACAACATTTGGAGAGGACGAGTTAATTGATGATAGGTTATTTGCCTATACATATTTAAGGTAATAAATCTCCAGCCAAGATGACCTTATTATGCAGAAAACATTGAAGTACCTTCACTTCTCCTGAGGCAGACCCTCTCTCATCTTTCTTTTGCCACCCAACAGCTATGGATGACTGTTGTCCCAAATCAAGCTGTATCTGTAAGACATAACAAGGGAATGATCACAGATAGAAAATATCCCAAAACTATTTCATGCTTCTCAAAGTAACAAAAGGTCGAGTTCATCAATTTTATGCTTTACATTGATGATACTTGGGCCCAAGTGATACTTACATACATTGATAATACTTGGGCCCATTTGATACTTGCAATACCAAATGCAGGGACAACACTACATTTTTAGGGATTTGGTCATTTGGGTCTCAGAAGGTATAAAATATACCAAGTTTCTAGATGTTCATCTACTATAAGTTGAGAAAGTATGTTCTCACCAGTTGGAACTTGGAAATGACAGAAAGATCATTCCTTTGCTCCCTTGATTTTTGCAAAATCAAATGATGATAGGTTATTTGCTTATACAATGTACACCTCACTTTACTGGATGAATGTCAGATACTGTAGCTGACTATCTTAATATCAACAAATCTCACAGATAGTTAAAGTAATTGATTCATCGGTGTCCATACATAAATTGTACATTCGTATTTTGATAGATTATTAACTGATCCATACATATCCACATAATGTTATTATGTATAACTATTCATCTCATTTCATGTTATATTGCCTACTACATCCCAGGTTTAATCTAAGCTTACCAGTTATAAAATCATTGAAGAGAAAGAAAAGTTCAAGGTAGAGAGTGGTATACATGTCCACTTGCTGTTTCTGACAGTTGTCGGGTCCATAAATTTGAAAGATTCAATGAACCATCTTGCAAAGACATTGCGATGCCCATTGTTGCAGCTGAGTGTGATGATAGGTTACTGGAATATGAAGCACGAGAAAGTGAGGAACAGGTAAAGTATCACTATAATGGGCAAAAGAGCACTTTTCAAAATGATTTACAAAATAGCATATTGCCCACCGAGATGTTTGCAATCCGATTAGTGAACGTAAACCAGATGATGCCACAAATTCTAATGATGAAACTGGTGAAATTTGATGCTTAAATAGAGCGGTAGCAGCTCCACCACCTTTATTTCCGTCAACTGCTAAATTGCCACCAACTGTAACAGCATTGCGCTTCGATAACTGAGACTGAATTTCGCTTGTCATAGCCATTCTGAAATTCAGAATCATAATAAAAGACAAACAGTTGGATGAAATAATCAAATATGCATTACAATATTTTTGCTGTGACGGAGGTGTTTGCATGAAAAAATTAAAGGATTTTCAGTTTTTGACAAAATCATTAAGATGGAGACTGCAATCGTATTGAAGACAAGCATTTTTTATAATAATATTAACAACAGCATGCCTTATCCGTAATTGGTTATATTAAGATGGAGTCTCAAGATCATTAAAACCATTCCTAAAACAAAGCATGTTGTTTTATCAATCTAATAAAAATAATAATAATAACATTATGTTTTCAAATTGAGGCGATAAATCTCGGATAGCGTTTGGCACGGACAGAACATGGAAGTTCTACTTCTGTAATCTTATGTCCTGTTTTGTTCTATTTCTAAAATACATCAAACATAACAGAATATTATGTTCCATCCCCTATAACATGTCTACCAAACGCTACACTATTCACTGTTCAACATCAAAGCAGAGAAAAGTAAGAATGTGACAGAAATACGAGAAAAGTTTTATGAAGTGAGCAATACCCTCTGAAAAGGCCATCACCATCTAGAAAGTGTGGCAGAGACATACTTGCCAGAATTGTACCAGAAGATTGAAACTGCGACATCATCTTTCGGCTTTCCTTCATTTTCTTCAATCTCTCTAACTCAGCCTTGATCTCTTCAGCTTTGTCAAGTCTTGGACCAAGTTCCAAACCAGACTTCAAACCTTCCATTCCATAGATATCATATATCTGCCTCTTATTTGGATCTGATAGTATCTCATACGCTTCACATATCCGTTGAAAATTCTCCGTAGCAATATCTTTCATCTGAAACAAAGTAAAATAAATAAATAAATAAAAACATAACAAATTTGACAAACTAAATAAATTGAATATATAACAATGGAAATAGGAGCATACGAGAGGAGCTTGATATTTATCAGGGTGATACACTTGAGCCCATTGACGATAAGCTTTGCGAATTTCTTCATCGGAAGCTTCTGGAGACAAGTTCAAAAGTGCGTATAATTCTCTGTTATCTTCTCCCTCGCTCTGTTCCTCCATTGCGGTGGAAAGGGATTAGGGTTTTGCTAGAAAAAAAGTTTGAAAGGGTTTAAGGGGTTTTTCGGCTTACGTCACCAATTGGTCAAAATCAGATCAAAATTCATAACTGTGAAATGTGCTTTTGGTCCTTAGGAGTCAGACTACACACAGACCTAACACCTTTCATAAATCATAACTCTCTACCTAGCCGAACGTCAACGTGGTAGAAAAGGAATGACTACAGAAATAAAACTAAACGAATCAATTGAGTGTTTCTGCTTGGAATACCCAAACACTGGAAATTGAAACATTGGATTGGACCTATATTAGTATGCCTTGGGCTTATAATTTTAGTGGATAAGTTATGATCTCAATAAGGCTGAGCTGGATTTTGTTTATGTCTTTTGCTATGGCCCCTTTAAGCCTTGGGCTCATAGCCATTCTTGTCCAAACTCTTTTGTTTGTCGTTTGGGGTTTTGTGGTACTATCATTTGTATTCTTTCATCTTTTTTGTAAGAAACTAATCTTTTACGAGGTTTGTGGCTTTCAACAAATGTTGCTCTCAATAATCGAATAATTAACATTTTGATGATCCTAAAAATCTAGTAAAGTCATCACACAAAAAAATGAAAAAACAAAGGTAGAAGAATCACAAAAACTACAACCCAATAACAGAGAACAATGGTATCAAGCTACTGCACAACCCCATGGAGGATTCTTTTCCTCGGACATGGGTATTCTATAGCTTCCTCTTTTGTCACTTCCGTCAATTGATATTTGATGGTCTAAGACTTGCACTTAATCTAGTGCTGGAACCTGATTTACCTGATCAAAGGCCCAGTGTCATAAAGGAGCCACCTCATATACCTTACTAAGCATTCTATAAAGCATATTCCGGAAATGCACGCCGACACTCGCAAATGCGTATCGTCCTTCAGAATAAACTGGCAGGTAATGCTAGTCTGATCTGATTTAATTTGTTCGAACATGTTCATACTATCTTAATGTATGTATGTTATAGTTTAGATAAAGGAAATTGTGACAAAGGGTTTTGCTTCTATTGTCTGATTTCTAATTTTGATGTTCACATATCTTAAGCATACGAGACTTGCTTTGTTATGGAAGGTGTATACAAGTTACAATTAGCTATTTTTCTCACCAAAGAAAACAATCAACAGAAATTAAGTGATACACAAAAATAGCAATAGTCAAGGACGCGAGTCCAATAAAATTACATATTCCAAAACCCTACCTGCGACGTTTCTCACTAGAAACATGTGTATTCTACTTAGATACAAATACACATGATCATGAGTATCATATGACCACAATTTCAGAACTTGTGCTTACTTCGTTCAACATTATTTGGACAGCCATATTGTAACCATTGTAAGCTACCTTTTGGTTTTTTATATGTGTGGTGATAAAAGATGAAAATTAAGAGATAAAAATGTTTTGAAAACAACCCTCTTTGACCCCTAAGCCATGAGCTATGACTATGCTACCTCCATATAGCTTGAATTCTATGTTAACTTCTATGGATAACACATGCACCCACCCAAATCAACAATGCCAGTCACTTTGACAACTGTTTCATTATCAGCGACACTTCCTTCCTTCACTTTTGAGGATGTTATGTACGGAGCCAATGGATTGTCCAATGTCTATCCAACAAAAATTCAGGGATACGATCTTGACAAGTAAATATAGTAGTAGGTTTCAGGGGCTTAAATAAATTTTCAATCGCTGAATTTAATAACCCAAAAGGAAGCATTAATTAGTCAAAAAAGAGCTACGGGAAAGTCACCTCCAAATAGAAAATGTTGTCATCTACTAATTAATTATGTTTTTCTGGGAAATTAGGAAATTTAAAATATTTGTTAAAAATATCTATAAAGAAAGATAAGATTGAGAAGGTTAACTTGATGGATGCCTCGTAGAGCATACCTTCACATTTTTTTTATAGAACTAAGGATTTTATGAATAAGAATTATTTATTTTCGAATATTTAATTATCCCTCTAAATAAATGTCGATTTATTTTTAGATATTTATGCATCAAAAAGTATTGATCAACATTATAAATTGTGAGAAAATGCACATGGGTAGCTCCTTCCTTCTATGAGAATTCCACATTCCACAATGGGCGCAGTCAATCACGCGGTAAGATTTTGTCTATAGCATGTTGACTGACATTTGTGGAGTTCAAATGAAAGCTAGGTCCTCTTCTCTACCACGTCAGAGTAGTCCTGACACAACTTCATATTTTCATCATTTTTTTTATTTTTAAGATGAGTTTAAAATTTATGCATCGATCGTGTAAAATTTTTTACATTGTCAGCATATCATCCACCATTAATTTATAATATTTTTATTTGAAAGTCAATACTAGTTAATAAATGAATGGTGGGGATTTGCTGACAGTGTAAAAATCACTTACACTGTGAGTGTATATATATTAAATCCTTTTAAAATATCATTTTATTAAAATATAGCTATATAAGAGATGGGAATGGAGTATCTCCTGACATAAGAAGATAAGTTATCTCCTCGTGTCATGTTTCATTATTTTTTATAAAAATATTTTTAAAAATAAACAAAATAGCACGCATGTCACATTTTTATCTAGAAGTTATTATCAGATACATCATTTGTTCTTTAATAATATATATAGACATCTTTTGTGGTGCATAAACAATCTTCCTTGAGAGTGGGTTACTGGTGGAGAACTAAGTAATGAAAATACTCTCTTCCTGTTCCGGTTATCTCCTGTGCGGGCTTTACTTGTGTTTATTCGTTTTTAATTATTCCTGGAATGAATATTCTATTTAGTTGTACTTGGTTAATTAATAATCCAAAAATTGGAAGAAATGCAAGTACCAGATTATATAATTTATAATGTTCAGTTGACTTCGTAAATAAACTATATTTGGGTATGACAAGGTGCCTTGTAGGCCATACTTTCAGTGTGCCAAGTAAAGCCGTAATTTTTTGAAGTTAATCACTAATCAGCTGCATGCCTACATTAATTCTTATATTTAGAACCTTAGAAACTGAACGTTAGTAATGTTTTTTGGAGCAAGGAAATCCCTTGCTTGAGGTTTCCCTTTTTATATGGAAAAAGACACCTTAAATATATATTTTGGGTTATCACCTTAAAACTTTGTTAATTGATAATAATATTTGCTTCTAATTAAAATAAGTATGTTCAAACATTTAATGTGTATTTAGACGTGGGAAAACATATTACCTGCCCCTAGTTTTAGAGACCTCAGTTTTAGAATTTGCCTTAGGCCATACATATTACCTGCCCCTAGTTTTTTCATACATATAGATTTCAACGTGATTTGGGAAAAGAGTGGCGTGCTAAGATCGAGAAGGGTGAGTTTAATGCAGTTTTTAAGGCCCTCTAATATCCCCTTAACCGATGACACAAAACTTTTATACTCTCATTTTTCTCAAATTTTTTTATATCACTACTTAATCTAGAGTAAGTTAAAAAAATTATTTCTCATCTTATCTATTTATTTTATTAAAATCAAATGATTCACATGATTTAAATTAGTTAATAGATTTGAACCATTATATTTCCATAGAATGAATAACTAAAATATAAAATAAGTTTTTTTAATTTACTCATACAACAAGTGGATGCCCTCCCATTATTATTACATTAATTATCATGCATACTTAATTAATTATTATTAATAAAATATAAGTAATACAAATAAATAATATAATGATTGCATATAAACTTTTCCGTTGATAGATAAATTTTAGGGACTAGTCACAAATGAGCAGGGAAAATGAGAATAATTCTTATGAAAATCTAAAAGTTAGTTAATAGTTAAATAATTATACTTCTTCATTTACAAGTATAAACCTAAGAAAGTATATGTATTATAATTTCCAGCAAAAATTGTTCAGTTAGTGTTTGAAAAATAATAATTTAAATTATATAAAGTCCAGTGCTTATATAGTTTGAGAAAATATTTGTTTTTTTTACTATCACGGAATTACCAGTAATTATATTGGTGATTTGATGTTAATTTTAAATTGACCGCTCGTTTTCGTTGTGTTTCTTATTTTCAAAAAATATATATAGGAAACGGTGAAAGCGGTAGAATCTTTCTAAACACAAAACTCCTAACACAATCTCACAATTGAGATTATTAGCATCCACCTTATATTAACTCATCCATTGAGTTTGTTTAACAGTATGCACATTGTTGTTTAAAGAAGCCCCATTTAGCATGTCGCTTTGTATTATTTCTATTTGTTTGGGGTTGGAAAGGTTAGTGTCATGCTCGATTTTATTGTCCAAGTTTGTTTGTTTTGTAGTCAAATAAATACATTTCAGCCATCATGGACGATGCTTTGATACTGTAAAACAACAAAATGACCAGATGATTAATAATAAAGGTCGGGTGATATGCCAAAATGACCTTAAAATCCTAAAACCCAACATGGTTTCTAAATATCCTCAATATTTTGCACAATCCTATGTATCAAGACTACTAGCATCCACAGTGTATTTAATGAACTACAAAAACATTAATAATGAATACACTTTAGATAAATGATTTTTTATATTTTGAAAAAAAAAAACTGATGGACATTATCCAACCTTTTTTTGATTACCCCTTAAAATGTCACTCTATGTAGTAATAGTATAATAATTTTTAGTGAATATTTATACAATATAAAAATTCATGTGTATCAAATTGCGGACTGTATCACGCGATGTGGCCGCAATATTGCGATTGCGGTGATCGTCGCAACCACATCACACCGCAATTGTGGTGTGATCCCGAATCACAGTGATGCGACCGCAACAGGCCGCGATGCAACCGCATCAGACCACATTTGGACCGCATCGGGCCGCAACAGAGCCGCATCAGACCGCATCGATGTCAAAAATATGTTTTTTCTCACAAAATAATTCACACCGCAAGCAATCCGCATCGCAATGGTCGCAATCGTAATAACCGCAACAGTAACCGCTATCACGACTGCAACCGTAAGTATATAGTTATTACTATCTTATCTATTATTTATTTGGATTACTTTTTTTTAAGATTCAATAATAATAAAATATAAATAATAAATATATAATATATAAAACTCATACACTTAAATACTGCATATTGTATAAAAAGCTCTTGGAATGTTGGTCCATCCATTTTTTCAAAAAATATAATAAGTTTGTTAAAAAGAAATTTTCTGGCCTGGAAAAGAAATGACATAATAAAGCAACAATGATTAAGATATTTTTGCTGGTTAACAAGATATGTTTAATATGAGTTGTGTGTGCAAGTAGACAAGTTGGGAGAAAAACATGAAAATGGCTTAATATATTTGTTTTCGTAATGATGAAAGTAAACGTTAAAATGGTGAGTAGATTGGTTCAGACTTGAGGTACCTTGTTGGCGTGTACCTGCATAGCTGCCATTTTAAAAGCTGTTATATTTTCCCTTCTTTCTTCACCCCTTCACTAAAATATCTCTCTTTATTTTCTGTCTCTGTTTCCCTTCAATTCTCTCTCTCTCTCTCTCTCTATCTTCATTTGATTTTACTCATAAAAAACACAAAAGATACTCAACCTCTCTCTCTTCAATCTTTCTGCCATGAAAGGCCGCAATGCGGATTTTATGAGGTGGCCGGTGGTTTTAGTTCTGGCGATATGGTTTATGTCTACGGCGTGGTGTATTGAAGCGACGTCGTTGTATAAGATGAAGCACAAGAACGCGTACGCAACGATGATGTACGTTGGTACACCGAGGGATTATGAGTTCTATATAGCAGTTCGAGTTCTTATTAAATCTCTTTCAGCACTTAACGTTGAAGCTGATCTTGTCGTCATTGCTTCCATGGATGTTCCTCTCCGTTGGATTCGAGCTCTGTAAGTTCACACTCTTTCTTTTTTCTTCCATTTTTTAATTAATTTTATTACCTCGATTTGGTGCTAGGTTTACGGCATAGATTATTACAATTGCTTTCGGGCATGGTTAGTTTTTACCGCAGAAGAGAGATTAATGAAACGTAAGAATGAATTGGAAATCAAAATGAGAGAATAGCCATTGTCTTGTGACACATATTTGGGGTTAGGGGATGAGTCACGGGTCTATAGAATAAAGAGGATGATGGGGATAACAAACTTATTTTATTTTAAATTATTAATGTAGGAATGATTATGAAGATTTGATAATGAAATTATTAATGATAACTATTTGATCATAAATTCATTGATGATGAGTATTTATCATGGATTTATTGATTGTGAAGATTTATTAATAATGATCAGAATTTGATCCAAACCATTATTCTTAAAGGAAGTCAGTCATATATACCACTACAAATTAGGGATGACAAAAAATCTCGACCTGTGAGTATCCGTGGAAATATCAACAATGAGTACCCACAATAATAGCTTATGTCCGGGAGTTGGTTTTGTGATACCCACCCCGTGGGTATCCGCAAATTTATATATTTAGTTTTTAGTTAAATTTTATATATATTTATTATTATTTTAAGATTATATATCATATACTTTATTATTATTTTATAATAAATTAAACTATTTGACTATGATAATAAACTTATTATATAAATATCATATTATTCATCTAACAATTATTTTTACATATTGATTATTATAAATTATATAAATATATAATTAAAATTACAAATCCGTTAGATACTCGTAAATACCCGCTACCCGTATGGGTACTCACAAATATTGTGGGTTTAGGCACGAGAAAGCAGTACCCGCGCCCATTGCAAATCCTAATAAAGAATTTAATAGGAGAATTAACATTTAAATTGGATTATATAAACCAGAACGGTACAAAAGTCGATAATGAAAATATCTATTATTTCATTAATTATTAATATTATATTGGTAAATAGGAAAGTTTTCAAATATGCCTAACTTTTTTGCGCGTGAAGTCAAGTGCACTCCCTGCACGACTGTTTAAACTAACCTTGTGTTTTAGTATTGTATTGTACAGTTTCTATTCGTCTGTGGTGCCAGCGATCGGTTATTAAATAGTATTATTATATGCTTCCATTTCATTATACGTTTTATCTCTATAATATCATATTCCACTTAAATTATGCTCAATAATTAGACTATTAGATAAATGTTAACCAGACCATTAAATATATGATTAAAAAAAAGAAGATGATATATGTCTTTTCCTATCTTTGATTCCTAGGTAATTTAGGACACTTGTTAGCAACAATTGTAATTATTATCATTATGAAATCCATTATTGGATTTTTGGACTGGTGCAATTCCATTCCATAATTGTAGAAGTTTGCTTGTCATTTTCTTTTGAAAAGTAGCAAATCCGGAAGATTTTTCATATTTTAAGTGACAATTAATTCACACGCGTACAGCCACATGAATTTGGATCCTGTTATGAGTAAAACCAATCAACCTTACACCCATATAATGATATATCATACTATAATTGTTTTTTTGCATATTTTTCTATCTTGATAACGTCGTCATGTGAAAAGTTTACACAGGACTTAAATCCAGCTCACCCACGATCCACTTGAAGGGGAAAACCATGTTTAGATTTAAACATGTAATGCGAATGAATGAGTATAGATTTAATTAATATTCCTGTTTTTATTCATGATTGAGAACTTTCTTAATAATAAGAACATCACTTAAACAAGAAATTGTAGTTGCAGAGTGGGGTCGTAAAGGAAGGAAGAATAAGTATAAAATTGGTATATTATAATAAATATAAAGGTATAAGGTAAATTGTGTGACCAAATAAGAATAGATGATGATTCATATATGTAATAGAAAATTATAACTATTCTTAATTTGTGGAGAAATGTAAACAAATAAAAATGGAGAGTCATTCATTGTTGTGTTGCTCTTAACACCTATCTGGTCTGTCATACATTATTTGTAATGATATGTATTTATTTTTATTAGACTATTGAAATAATGGAGGGGCATATAAAAGATGATCTCTTTGCCAAATTTAGTTAAAAGCTTATTTTGTCTTATCTGAACTTTTGCAACCTTATCCTCAACTTAAATAAACTATATGGAATCATCTAAGGATCATTTTAAGTATTCCTGATCAATTATATATTTATAAGGAATTAAACAATTGCCCCATGGTATATAGTACTTTTTATTACAAAATATTAACACAATATTTTAACAATATGCCGTTATTCAATCTATATAGATCACACTATAGAAATAATGGTTGATTGTTCTTGTATACCAAAATTCTTCAGCACACATTTTGACTCTTACTCATTTCATTAGTCACCTAGGAGGCAAACTTCTAGTACTAGTCTTCCACTTTCAAAGTAATTACTATCACTAAGAAAGAACACAAGGTTGGACCACATGATATTTAAAAATATTACCCGTAGGTTATTCAAAATTTCAAGACATGCCCTAGACATAATATAATTACAACCAAGTTGATGAGAATAGAGGATGCATGTTTGAAAACTTTTGTCTTTCCACTTGCAACACAAACATGCATTTATTGAGTTGGACAAATTGTCCCCTTTTTTCTGTATGGTTGTTGCATCAGTGAGGAAGAAGATGGTGCAAAGGTGGTAATGGTGGAAAATATGGACAACCCATACAAGCATCAAGATAATTTTGATAAGAGATTCAAATTGTCATTGAACAAACTCTACGCTTGGAAACTAGTTGATTATGACAGGGTAGTCATGTTGGATGCTGACAACCTATTCCTTCACAAGACAGATGAGTTGTTTCAATGTGGACAATTTTGTGCGGTCTTCATTAACCCTTGTGTATTCCACACTGGCCTATTCGTCTTGCAGGTAATTTTTCCTATATGGGCTAAAAATACCCTGGTCTACTGAAGTGCAATAGTACTCTAAATTTCGTTATTTGTTACTTTAGAGTTTAGAGTAACTATAAATATACATAGGTGCAAAAAAATAGTGTCCGTAAGTTATATTATATTTGTCAGATGAATTGCTTGATATTTATGGTTGGCCAATTCTACTGCATGTTTTAAAATGCATTAACATAGTATGATAGCCAAAGCCTAACTTCTCTCTAGTTGAATGCCCTTTAGCCATGGGTCAAAGGTAATCTTTCGTCTGATCTAGTAGGCTTTTGTGGAAGGGGTATATTGGGAAGTAAGTCTCACATCGACTAACTCATTGTCTCGTGAATGGTTTAATTACATATTAGACTACTTTTCTCATTGACAATCAATTTTAAGATGAAACCTTAATACACCAAAATAGATCTTCCAACTAATAATGATGATCATTGTATCTCATGCTAATTTATTTTTTAAGAAAAAACATTGTAGTTGATCTCTGTCATATTGATTCTAGTTATATGTGGCAGCCATCAATGGAAATATTCAAGGACATGGTACACGAATTAGAGAATGGGAAAGAAAATCTAGATGGTGCAGACCAGGGTTTTATAGCTGGCTACTTCCCGGACTTGCTTGATAAGCCAATGTTTCATCCACCACCTCCAAATGGCACCAAGCTTGGTGGACAATATAGGCTTCCTTTAGGTTATCAGATGGATGCCTCTTACTATTGTAAGTAAATTATAGCAGAAAAAATTACACTTTTCAATGGCTTAGTGAATGAAGTTTATGATGCTAACATCTTATATCCTCTTGTCTTTAGACCTTAAACTTCGCTGGAGCATACCCTGTGGGCCAAATAGTGTGATTACATTCCCAGGGGCACCATGGTTGAAGCCATGGTATTGGTGGTCGTGGCCTGTCCTTCCCTTAGGTCTTCAGTGGCATGAACAACGTCGTCAAACTTTGGGGTAAGTCTTAAAGGAGTGTAGTTCTTGTATCTTTTAATTTCACTTGGATGGTAAATTATGAAGGTGGTCCATAGCTTTGAAAACAGAGTTTGATTTTTTCCCTTTCTAATACCCCTTTGATTTAATTCACCATTGCAATAGGGAGATGCACATTTTTTTGAAATCATTTCCCTCATATCATGAAAGCTAATGTATCATCTATATACCCCTATAGAGACATCGTAAAATGGAAGTAACATCTTTATAGTAAAATGAAAGCAACATCCTTATAGCAGTATAGCACCATGCCACTCTTTTATGCAAAGGTAATGTAAATTTCACTTATCATTAATGCAGGTATGGTGCAGAGATGGCTGTGATACTTATCCAATCTGCAGTATATCTTGGAATAATAGCAATGATGCGTTTGGCAAGACCAAGCCTTTCGAAACTGTGTTATAGGCGATCTGATAAGAGCATGAACCTGGTGCACAACAGCCTCAAATTAGTAGCTTTATGGTGCATCCTTGCTGCTTACGTAACCCCATTCTTTATCATACCCTACACAGTTCACCCTCTACTTGGTTGGAGCTTGTATTTGCTAGGTGCTTTTGCGCTTAGCTCAGTTGTGATTAATACCTTCCTGCTACCAATGTTACCGGTTTTGGTACCCTGGTTTGGGATTGCAGGGACCCTTATGGTCATGGCATTTCCTTGGTATTCGAATGGGGTAGTAAGAGCCCTGGCTGTTTTTGGTTATGCCTTCTGTTTTGCACCAGTTTTGTGGTTATCTATGGTGAGGATAATGGCAGGTCTTCAGTTATCTCTAGAAAGAGAAGCTTTTATGCCAAGATTAGGAGAATCTATGCCACGGCCATCATGGTTTAAGTTATATTGAGCAGTTGGATTGGGTATAATACTACCTACTAGGCTGTGACATAGTACGATCTTATTGACAAGATCAGCAAAAACTGAAGAGGGGGCACATTGCATTAGAACTAAGAGGGATTTCATTTCATTTCTTCTGTGTTGAGAAGTGATATTGGTTTTGCACCATCAAGGTGTCACACTTGAAATAGGTAATTCTTTCTGGGCTAGAAAGAGATCAGACAGCCATTTTGCTCCAACAGTGTGATAATAGTTTTTGCTACTAATCACAATAGTGTCGTTTCTGTAATTAGTCGCTGTGTTTAAATCTGAAATTGTCTAGATCAGAGTTTGGCAAAATTAACCCCTTCGAGAATTCCTCGAAATAATTGATATTTGTTAAACTATACTCCAGAGACAGATTCCTTGTCTTGGGGTTGAGGTTGTCTATCATGTCCACCCACCAACTGTGTATCGCTTCAAACCTCTACACCCCATCTTTGCCAGAATGTACAGATTCATATTTAATCGACTCAAATGATATCAGAAATTAAATTTTATTAAAATAACTTCAAGGTTCTAACATCTTTCTAGATCCGCTTTTACAGAATATAATAATTGTTATTTTTTGTGCCCATTAAACTTATATGGGCATCAGCAATTAATAGACAGATGCAGCAAGATTAGGTAGAGGCGGATATTGATTATCGAGGATGACTAGATTTTTTTTCAACAAATGGAATTTGTGACAGAAATAAAGGATAAAATTGACACAATATTGAAAACAGCTATTCCGAAAGCTTTGAAATGGCCCTTCATTTTAAAGGACTCGATTAGCTTATTGACATATCTCAAAAAGCCACTAGTTCCTTGAAAAAGCCACAAGCCACCGGAAAACCCACAAGCCACCGGAAAACCCACATGCGGCACAAGCCACTCGAAAACCCCTAAGCCACAAGCCCACTCGAAAAGCCCCCAGCCACTCGAAAATGATACTCAAAAAGCCACAAGCTACTCGAAAAGCCACAATCTTATGTTGCCTTGCCATTCAATATCTCTATCAATCACTTTTTTCAAGCCACAAGTTACTTGAAAAGGCCATAAGCCACTCGAAAATCCACAAGCTTATGTTGCCTTGCCAATTAATGTCCCTATCAACCACTTCTTATCAAGTCACTCATTCAGGGCTCTAAACGGCAGTCAATAACGAAGCACCAATTAACACTCAATCAAGTGAACTTAAAATGACTTCCAATCTTGTTACTGACAAAAGAAGCATCACTAATTTAAATCTTCACCCAACACACAGGTGCAGCCAGACATGCAAGAAGCACACTATACTCAAAACTCATAGGGTTGTATTCATTTCTAGGGATACTATCCTATACTTCTCTACATTCAGGGATATGTTTGAGAGTCAGGTTTTGGACAAAAGATGAAAATGACTCCAAAAGTCTACCCATTCCCTCCATTTTCTCCAAAAAACTAGATCGCAAAAAGACTCAAAGGTTCCGAAATAGGGTTATGCAAAACTATCAAGGCAGAACCACCTGGTTATTATGAATTATCAAAATAGGTGCAACATTAGCAAATAACAACAACTGTACTACATAAAAAGACAGATATCAGCTATTTTACTTGATTTTCTACCTTTGCTTGCTTAACAATTGGGCACTAGAAAATCAAAACCGGATTTTATTCCACCGCCAATAAAGCTCAGCTATAAACTTAAAGAGAGATTTATATTATGATAAAATAATATAGTTTTGCATTAAACTAACAATGAAAATCGTTCACAAAACATAATCAAAATATGAAAAGACAACAAAAAGAAAGCTAAAGAAGACTATCTTGAAGGAATTTCATCACTTCTCAGATGAGTTAGGTCCCCTCTTCTTTCCGAATCCGACCACTGCAATAACACAAAAAAAAAATCAGATATAATGAAATCTGGAATGGAATTAGGAAAGTGAATAGGGTAAAGAAGTAAAAAAGGTACCGGCGGTGACGAAACGGCGATTGTATTGTATGCGCTTGTGGGCACGGCCACGAGGCTGCTTCTTCTTGTCTTGCTTCGCCACTTTTGGAGTTTGGCCTCTCACTTTTCCGGCACGAGCAAGAGATCCGTGAACCTTTCCCATCTCTCTCTCTCTCTCTCTCTTCTCTCTCTTCTCTCTCTCTTGTTGCGGCAAATGGTAGAATCTATGTCAATATTAGTATTTCTACTGTTAGGGTTAGGGTTAAGGTTGTGGGCATAACAAATAAAATGAAGATGGGCCTACGGCCCTTTTCTCCAAAGCGCTAATATAAATCCCACCAAATGGGGTGAACTTTATTTAAAATTAAAAAAAAAATGAGTACACCCATACCTTATGCTTCAAAATGCATGCCATACTTTGACACTTTCACTAACATTTCAATTATAT
>NC_032014.1:2558280-2666296 GCF_001865875.1 Lupinus angustifolius | reverse complement strand
ATATATATATATATATATATATAATATAGAGTGAATTAGACTGATACCCCTGATTATACATATACATTACATTGATTACCCTTGTAAGAGACATAACATATAAGTGTAATTTCTTAAACAAAAAATGGTGACATGTGTAATTAAGTCAAACAAAATACAGTATATTGTGAACACAAGTCCAAATAGTATAAAAGTCGATGTTTGTTCTTTATTTTAGTTAGTTAGGATATAATATGAAAGTAATTTAAACACAACCTTAAACTCATTGATGCAATTTGTAACGAATAAAAAATAATGAATATATATCAAGTTTATACTATTTGGACTTGTCTCCACAATAATATATCATATTTGTTTGACTTAATTACATATGTCACCATTTTTTACCATTTTTTATTTAAGAAATTACACTTATCTATGTAATGTATATATATATATATAATTAGGGGTGATTTGTGTAAATTTAAAAAAAATGTATGTGATTTGTATAATTTTACTAAAACTCGGATATCAGTGTAATTTACTCATATATATATATATATATATATATATATACACTAGGGTCTCCACGTACTTTCTGTGTCTGTTGACTCGTATTCTTATTTTTCTAATATCAAGTATATATCAAACTTTTTATAAATGTGTTATTGAATGTTTTTTGTAAGGGTCAAAGTTGTTTTTATTGGAGTGATGAAAAGATAAAATAGAAATAAGAAAATATACGAAATAGTAATGATGTATTGATGGAAAAGAATAAAAAAACATCCGGAAGTTTATTATAATTATTAATGAGATATTACAAGAAGATAAAACTGGAATATGAAAATTATGACATGATAATTACTAAATAAAATTTAATAAAATTATATATATTCAATTACCTGAATATCTATACAATAGTAAGGGTAATAGGGATATAGAAATTATGTTCATTCAATTACCTAAATATCTCTTAGACATGTTTTGCATTTCAAGGGCCACCTCACAAATTATTATATTTGAGGAGTCTATTCAAAGAGGAAGCCTATGAACTTTGGTCCTTAACTTGAGTTGGCTCACACGTAGTTTCATACTTTCGTTAAGGACAACACAAAATATGTGCTTGTATTTTAAAATTTGACATATGACAATTTATCTATGATCTATAATAAATGAAAAAAATAAAATAATGATCATAAAATACAATGAAGATACTGAAGTGATTGGTAATTGGTGATTAGTTATGCCATGACCAGTGCCTGTGAGAGTTTTTGCTTCAACTATATCCCAATATCTTCTCATTGAATCAGCAGTAGTGTGGATTCTTGTAATGAATAGCCCTTCTTAAGTTTGAGAAATAACCAAACAATGAAAACACAATCCTCTTAAACAGCAACTTAAAATCATTACTCGGTAGCAGCATCTTCTCTACATTGTACATTGCATCATGATATATCAATATATAAATGTAGTTATAAGGCACTTACAATCAAAACTGAAGACTCTGGATTGGAGATTTAGTATCATACAAAAACTGATACAAAAGGGGCAAAATTATATTTAACAATCCCATAGATTAGTCTTTTGTTCTTGATCTGTTGAGGTCATTTCCCCCCTCAAGGGAGTATGTATTTTCTTGTTCACTAAAATGAATAAATGAGTTGTACTATCACCTACGCTGGTGCTCTATCCCTTGCTACTGTAGGCACCAATTCCCTAAGGCAGAGAAGGTGGCCAGTGTCAAATCCATTGAGGAATCAAGTAAGCGACCAGATCTAATCATACATCACCAGGTCAGGATGAGCAGGGTGATCAGGTGGCGGGATGGGAAAGGTGATAAACATCTTTTGTTCCCGTATGAACTCCATCGGATGTATACCACTATTCCATGCTTCAGTGAAGTGCAGAAGCATGGACTTTTCAACTATTTGATGACCCCAAAAAAAGTGTGATATTTACAGCTTTAGTATCTGCTCAAAGATCAACCTCATGAAGTTCTTCTCCAAAACTGCTCCTTTTTGTAGGCGTATGCATTAGAGAAGACTCATTAGGCATAAATGTTGATGACGACATGCCCAAAGTTTCCCCTAAAGGCTTCATTTGACCCATTCTTGGAGAGCTAAATGAATCACTAAAACAACTATCACTCCACGAAGCTGTTCGACGTGATTGAGCAGAACGGAAGTTACTGACATCCGTCACTGCACCCTGCTTTGAGATGTTATCCATACTTGGAAATCTTTGCATGGCTGTTGAGGATGCATGTTTGGGAGATTGATACGACCAATCATTTGTGGCTGATGTTGAAGGATCTTCGTTAGCTGCACTATCTTCTTGGTTGCTTTCTGCTATAGCCTCCATTTTCAGCTCATTTGAAGGTGCAGGAGCAGGAATGAAAAACTTTGCGACAGTGGGAACAGGTTTCACAGATGGAATAGAAGGGGGCTGGAACAAGTTTTCAGAGTTTGCACCACCTTGGTTGAAGGTGTCAACATACCTGAGTATAGTCCATAAACAATTTCATCAATTTTGTACACCTTTCAAACTCAGTTGATTGCTAAGAAACTGAACTATCAATGACAAAATCTTCCTATTGTTTCTGGAATTTGAATTGGTCTCATCTTAATAAAGATAAAATACATCTTAAGATTCAGCTACAATGCTAGTTCTTCTATTTGGGCACTACAATTCTTATAGTTCTCGAAAGGTATTCAATTTCAAATTGTATTGTCTAAAAGAGAAACCAACAATAAGCATAGCTTACCTATGCTTGCAACTAGAACATGACCTTAATAAAGACTTAAAAATAAGTGTTTTACCTTGCCCGAACACCCAAGCGGCCACGGGCAGAGAACTGATTTGAGGTTGGTGGAATCGGTGGCATCCCTGGCCTGGGGTCCGGAGTTAAAGTTCTTATATTAGAGCCCTCATTAGAAGATGATCCTTCAATGTTCAATGCAGATTTCAAGTTGTATTCAGTTGAACCATTCTGGAAGGCAGCAGTTGTAGGAGGCGGTGGCAGTGCAGCTTCTTCAGCTGGAGGATCAACACCTTCCTCTACCCACCTCTTCAGATTTTCATCATAATAGAACTTGTTTGTCTCACCCAATTTAGCCTGCATATGGAGCAGAACAACAACAATTTAAATAGGCAGTTAGAAGAGTTGTTGAGAACAAAAGGAAAACAGGACAGAATATGAAACAACTAATGATACCTGTTTATCGGGGCGAGGTCTCAAAACTAGTCCCACTGTCTTTTGAAAAAGTTGTGAGCCAAAACCAAAACGAGAAAAGCGAGAAGTACCCCCTGATACATGTGTTTTTTCTTGTGAACCAGGTGAGGCCATTTCCTGTGATCAAATCAACCAGATTTTTTCTGTCAAGTTCAAATGTAACACAATATAATACAATATAATTCAACCAAGCATGCCAAGAGGAAGCTGAAACTCTTCACAGTAAACCTTAAGAGTAATCACACACCTGTCTTGGGCTTCTACCAAAATCTGGCTCTGAAACACTTCTATTATGCTTTATTATTCTATTATTGTCAGCTGTCCCATCACTAATCGGTTCCATTGAAGCAGATGGAACTAATGATGACATGGCCATTGTTGACTGGCTACTTGACATATGCTGATAACGCTGTTCATTTCCATGAACACCACCTTGCGATGATGATGGAGCAGGTGGTGGTAAACCACCAACAACCCGATGTGCAGTGCTATCAAAAAAGTTGAGCAATTTGCCAACTAATTTTGCAGGAGCCAAATTTGTAGCATATCCACCCTGAGCATATATCAAGAAACAGGAGGATAAGTAAGAACACTGAAAATAATGAAGATTTAATAAAGGACAAGTACCTGTTGATGAATCCTAATCCTATCCTCAAGAGATGATACCAATTGTTTCCATGTTTCTACTTCTGGTGCACGGCCAGTTTTCAATGATTTTAGTACTGCTTGGCAGTACCTGAAGCCAAATAACAATGATAAGACAGATCATATGAAGAAATAATATCACAAATAAAGTTTTGTTAACTTACTTCAATGAGTCTGAAACCTTTCCCACTTCAGCTAGCAAATATGCATATATAAGCTTATATGGTTGAAATGGAAGTAAAATAAACTGAGAGTTTCCAAGCACCTTGGAGTATTCGTATAATTCAGTCCTCTGTCCAAGTACCGGCCAGGTAGGGTAAGTTTGACGCAAGAAACACATCTTACAAATATCGAATCATAATGAACATGTTCTTTAAAGGCCAATCTGAGGTCATAATTTGACAAAATGTAATGACATCATTTGTCTCATGTAGTTGACCCCACCTAGTGGAAAAGGATTTGATTTTCCTGTTGTACTGAACACGTTACTTTTAGAAAGCAAGAGATACAGAGGTGAAAAAAGTATGTGACACAGCTTTTCAAGATAAGCCTAGGACTGGTGGGGTAATTAAAAGAGAAGATTACACTCATGCATGAAGGCATACTAGAGAATATGAAACAGTCAAGTTTAAACCTAACAAAATCCCAAAATTTGAGCAGTTGGTAACCGGGAGAAATCTAGAGAGAGCTAATCCTTTCTTTCACAACATATCATCAATGACATCTCTTCTCTCTTCCTATATCTCCAACACCCCAAAAAGGGGCATGGGAGTAACATTTTTCATTGACAAACAGACAGTTTACATGATATTTTTGTGAGAAAAAGACTCGAACCAAGTAAAAGCAACAGCGCAGACAAATTTTGAGGAACAAACAACTTAAGAACTAAAAATATTTCAAAGTACCTGGATAGCCTCTGGACTAGCATAAGTTCGAGGAAATTTCCAGTGATCTGCTCCTATTAGACAAAGCCTAGCACTATCTGAGTATGACTCGAAGTTTGCTTCAGCAACTAAATAGCAGATGTGTGCAGAAGTGATCTAAAACATGAGGTTCACATCAGAAAATGGAAAACAATAGCAATCATTAAGCAGAAGAGAAGAAGGATTGAGCACAATACCTCACTTCTTTCCTTCCACAAGCAATCGCCTAGGTGAACAATTACAAGTTCGTCACCTTTGGTTCTGTTTGCAGATATTACAGCCAGATTTTCCTCCCAATCATTAAGCATGCTGTTAGAATCAACCTGGAATTGCAAAATTTAAGCTGCCAAGTCAAATGAGAAGAAATAGCCTTTGCAACTATGAAACTAATGAAGTAAGAAAACATTTGGATTGCAGCTTTCACATCGCTTCCTTGTTTATCCTATTATGGTCACCTGTGCAGAGTGCTGAGGCATATTAGAAGCACCAGGATGATCACTAACTGAGGTGCCAGTAGAGAAAACTTCAGCCGGTTGCCCAGCAATTAGAAGGCATAATGTGCGCAGAGGTGACCCTGCAACCAGCTGGTGTAATGCCATTTGCTTCACTGTATTAACATAGAACTGCATTGCAAATATGCACAAAATTTAATCCCAAACAAAAGCATTATGAGAAAAGACTTCACAACCCATAGGGGACTGTCTAGCTCAGGTATAAAGTATCAGAACAGTATTGTATGAAAAATTAGCATCTGGCCTGATCGCCAAGTTGCGAAGCAAGAATGAGTGCAGGTCCCCACAGATGCCCTTCTTGTGCACATTGTAAAGCCTCCTTCTTTCTTCCACTAACAAGAAGATTTTGTACCTCGGAAGCCATCGACTATATCAAAATCAAAGTCAGTAATTGGTAGAAAACAATGTGAGAAGGGGATTGGTTCAGAAGTTAGGTTAATACACACCCGCATCTGTCCTTCAGGAGGAAAATTTTGCAAGCAATGGCTCAGCATCCCATAATGAGTGCCACTACTCTTCGCAGATGCAAAAAGTTTTGCAACCTCGGACTCCAGAGTGTCATTTTCCTGAATAAAAAACAAACCCAAAGGTTGGACATTTTGGAAGCAATATTATCAAAAATAGTCCCTAGGCAGTAATTTTTATTTTAAGCTGGTACTTGAGCATTATGATTTTCTCATTTGTTGTTAAAGTATGAAGTCCCACATGAGCCATTAATAATAAGTTGGGCAACCCCCAGCTTTTGGGGTGGAATTAAGCACAATTATTCTAACATGTTATCAGAGCCAAAATTAATCTTTTCCCTGGTTCTCCATCATGGGCCAGAAAGTGCCCTTTACTTAGTCCAACAGGCTATTGTGGAGGGGGAGTGTTGGAAGTCACACATCATCCGCCCATTCTCCTTGGCATGGTTTCAATACATGTTGGACTACTCCTTTCATATCCAATTAGTTTTGATATGGAACTTTAACATGGTATCAAAGCCAAGCTCGATGATGGGCGCACGTAATGTTCATTCCTACAAATTTTCACGCTCCAGATGAATAGTTCATGGATGTGAGGGGGCATGTTAAAGTATCAAGTTCCGCATCACTTAAGAATATGAGCCAAGAGCCATTTATAATAACTTGATCAATCCTCCCGTATGAGCTAGCTTTTGGGGTGGAGTTAGGCCCAATTATTCTAACAACGATTATTTTGGAAGCACTAAAAGAAAGTACAAATTAGTCCTACATTTTACTAAGCATTGCATTCCATATATTGTTATTGTGGTAAATTAGGTAGGTAGGGTCTCAATTAGGTGATTTAGACATGTGAGGAAAAGACCTTTAGAAGCCCTAGCAAGAAGAGTAGATTAAAGGGAGGATAGCCCAATAGTTATAGCCTTATAGGTACATGGGAACAAAGAAAACCCATAATACATACCATTAAAAACGATATGGTTTTTCTAAAAACATTGTTACGACAGAACACAATAGCATCACTGGATCCATGTAAGCAACCCCAACTAGTGAAAAAAGCTTGCATGTATAGTTGTACACGATCCAAAACAAACTCTATCTAAACATATATTATTTTGCTAATAACTGATTTAATTTTAAAAAAATCAATATGCACATTGCACAATCAACTTTTAACAAAAACCTTTGTTTCCATAGCTAATCCAAAACATAATCTTGTGCATAGTATATCTATAATAGAATATTGGCCAATCTTAATAACTATTACCAATACATTTAAGAGTGATATAGAAGAAGAAGAAGAAGAAGAAAAGGAGCTTGAACGACAATAAATGTAACTTACTTTATGTATGGTGTCCGTACCAAAAGGAGAACGTAGTTTTCCATAATGTTGACAAGCTATCTTAAGCAACGAAAGAAGAAGTCTCAACCTTTCACCTTTCTTATAATCCATGTCAGGTGATTCACAGTGTGCAATCCTCTCATCTAGCCATTTGTACAACTCTTTATTTCCAACGCTCCCACCAACCAATGGACCTGGGTAAGATTGCTGGCTTAGAGCACGAAAATAATCACTGGTGCCATTTCCAATGCTAGAAGAATCAAGGCTTCCCAAGATAACTTCCATCAAGTTCAACACAGAAACAGAACCTTGGACAGCACCCTTCAGATAAAAATGAATATACAGTGTTAATCATTTTAAGAAATCATTCACAGGAAGCTAGAGGAGAAAGAGAGAACATTTTCAAACAGAAGTGATACCAAAGCAACCTCTAAGTCGTTCAGAAACCAAATGAAGCATTGATCAAAGGTTTGGAAAAGAATCAAGAATTAACCTGACTTTCATACGATGAGCTCGAAAGATTGTTATCTTTCATTATGATGAGTTTTCCACCAAATCCAAAGGTTACCAAGGAATGAGATGGGCGTCCAGCCGATGATCTTCCAGCATGAGGGGCATATGAATACTCATGTCCATCCTGGATTGATTGTTGGGAATAACTAAAGGGCATCTGGCTTTCAGAAAAATCATTTGAGGATTTCCTTTGTTTATCAAATTTAGTATTTGAATAATTAAACTGTTGAACAACATCCCCACTTGGGACAAAGCTTTGTGGTTCGACAGTTCCACTTGTCAAACTCTGATCATGGCTTTCTTTATTGTACAATGCAAGTGATCCAGAGGAACTAGAAGTTTTTTGCTGGTTACCACCAGAAACATTTGAACCATATGAATGAGTAAATTGCTGATTACCACCAGAAGTTATATTATCCCCACTTTGAGCCGGAGTACCATTTGTGTACATATCAAAACCCCGCTGATGGTTATCACCATATGAACCATTCCAGCTGCTTTCTACAGCCTGACTTCTACCAATGCCCTGTGATCCATAATTGCCTGATTGGCTATATTCTCTATACAAACTACTACCATTATCTGAGAAAGTTCCTGCAGAAGCACGCCCATTTTCGACTCCCTCAACAACAGACTGGATGGATGGATTGTATGTTTCCAATGATCGCCATTCTTGGGCAACAGTGTCATAATACCAACCAGGATACTGAGGATCGAAATACATATGTTCAGGATACCCATTGTTCCCTTGTGAAACCTGACTCCAGTTACATACACTTTCAGTTGTGCCAATTTCATCTGAAGTTCCAGTAACGTCTGGAGCAGTTTGCTGCATATAAGACAACTCAGTTTTGTAATCTGAAGCACCGGTCCAATCGACAGCTGTATTGGCTTCGGAGATTCCCTGAGTAGTGTCTGCTTCATTATACACATCTATTTGATACCATTGCCCAGTGCTGTGATCATACTTCCAGCCCGGGTAAAGATCCTCCCAATTTTGACTGGCACTCAGATCATGCCGGTTTGTTTGTTTTTCTAAAGATGCGTCATATGGTTGACCTTCTTGATATTGCACATTATTAACTGAAGCATTTAAGCCATCACCATGCATGCTTGTGCGATTCTCTAAAGTTGCATCATAACCTTGACTGACTTGACACTGCAGGTAATTAACTGAAGCATTTAAGCCATCATTATGAGCTACATTGCCAGGGTTTACCTCACTATTTAACTTATCAAATGCACTCCCTGGAAAATCCCCAGATTGATCTGCCAACTCACCAAATAAGTCAGAATATGATCCAAATTCAGTGCGTTCATTCAAATCAGCATAAAAAGAATTCCATCCCACCTCCCTAACCCCATGACTAGGGATTTTATCAATGTCGCTTACAGCAGAAGCAGACGTGAATTCTAATCCCATCCCATCGTTACCAGGAGGAACCGTCTTACTATCACATCCAACCGAGCTAGAGGCCAGCACCAAATTAACCTCTTTTTCGTCTCCACTAGCCAAATTGTCATCCAATTCTACACTACGCATTTTCCCTTTGACCTCAATCTCACTTTTGCCAGCATCCAAATTCTCCAATGCAGCATTGGCATCACTGATATCGAGATCCTCAAACGTTTTAGTGTCATCGGAAACATTTCCTTCATCATGGCCAGACTTAGAAGGCCCCACATCACCATCCTCTTCAACCAACTTATCAAAGAAATCTTCATCCGTGTTATCCTCTACATGAAATGGAGGACTGGAAGCCATAGGCCAAAATCCTTAACCTTTACCAGTTTCTATGGATTCCCTCTAATGATTGAGACCAATTCCCAATAACCACTCACAATTCCTAACCTTGAAATCAGAGCTAAACGGCGAGATCCAAAACCAAAATCATGCAATATAATAATAACCAGAAGGTGTAATGCAATAACCGAAATCACAAAAAAAATCTGGGAATTGTGAAACTCATGCAATATAATAATAACCAGAAATCAATGTTAACATGCATAAATACCAGGAAACTGAAAATGTTAGTTCTTCAAATCAACGCAGAAAAACAAAAACAAAAACTGAGAGATCCATGTGTAACAGAACAATTAGAGGAGAAAATAAGAAGCGAGTAGAAATAGAAAGCCCTTACCACCTCCACCCATCAAGAACACATCACAACTACGTTGTTTTTCTTAGAATTTTACATTATTATTTGCTTAATTGTTATTATTATTGCTTCATTTTATCCACATTTTGTAAATTATTTTTTAATGTAATATTTATACACTTTTTACATTCATTTACATTACTTTTGAATAGTCAATAATAATAATAACAATATATGATACAATACAATATATCAAACTAATACACCATTGTTATAGAAAAAAATTTATCTTATTTTTTTTTTACATCAAACATTTATTTATATAAATGCTACATAATGTATACTATTTGCACTACTTTTTGGCTTTGACAACTTGCCACGGAACATTAAATCAACTCTATTAATTGCATAGTTAGAGTTGTAGTTAAATTAATAATACTATGTGACTTTAAGAGTGAAAAATGTATACTTTAAACGATATATAAATTTTGTATATTATCATTGTATAATCTATTATTCATCATAATCAATTATCCAAAAACAATATAAATAAATAATAGATGATTGAGCATGTATAAATCTTTACCATAAATATTACACTTTATGAATAATCCCTCCCAAGTGATGTGTACTGAGACAATAAAGACTAAAGTCATCACTGCCAAGCAGCGGCACCGCCTCATTGTCCATTTCATCATCATGATGTCAATATGTGAAGTGTAAACTATAAAAAGCTTCCAAACAAAACTGAAAGAACTGAGTTTGGAAATTAATATCATATAATGATAAACGATACAAAAGGGACAAAATTGTATTTAACACTTATCATAAACTATTCTTTTGTTCTTGACCTGTTGAGAACATATTTTTTCCTATTGTGTTTTCTTGTTTAATAAAATGAATAAAATTGAGTTGTGCTATCATACTAAGGTGACATTTAAAATAAATCACCTACTATCAACAGAGCCAATCAGGTATAATCATACATCACCTGGTTGGAAGCTGAGAAATTAAAAAAATAATACAGAACATAGAATAGTGAGGATATATTTGTTATTGTATGAACTCCATCCCAGTGTATACCACAATTCCATGCTTCCAGAGAAATGAAGAAGCAGAGACTTCCCAACTGTTGTGATGATCAAAAACAAAATGTGATATTTACACCTGTAGTACCTGCTCAAAGTTCAACCTCATGAAGTTCTTCTCCAAAACTGTTCCTTCTTATAGGTTTATGCATTAGAGAAGACTCGCCAGCCATAAATGTTGATGGTGGCATGTCCAAAGCTTCCCCCAAAGGCTTCATTTCACCCATTTTTTGAGGGCTAAATGAATCACTTAAACTCCCACTCCACGAAGATGCTCGACGTGCAATGGCAGAATGGAAGTTACTGCCATTCGCCACACCCTGTTTTGAAATGTTACCCATACTTGGAAATCTTTGCATGGACGCTGACAATGTATTTTTAAGAGGAGATTGGTATGGCCAATCATTGGCGGCAGATGTTGAAGGAACTTCATTAGCTACACTATCTTCTTGGCTGCTTTCTGCAATGGCCTCCATTGTATGATCATCAGATGGCACAGGAGCAGGAACAAAAAACTTTGCATTGGAAGCGAGAGCAGGTTTTACAGATGGAACAGATGGGGACTGAAACATGTTTGCAGAGTTTGCACCACCTTGGTTGAAGGTGTCAACATACCTGTGTATAGTCCACAAACAATTTCATCAATTTTGTCCTCCTTTCAAATCTATTAGTGACTAAGAAACTGATCAATAAATGAGAAAATCGTCCTTTTGTTTTTGGAAACTGAGCTGGCTTCACAGAAGATCCAGAAACCATCCATTCTTCCTAATTTCCTCTCTTTTCATCATGGTATTTCTGATATACGTTTTACTAAAGCCTAAAAACAACACATTTCTCCATATTATAACTCTTCCCAGTTTTAAAAAAGATAAATTACATCTTACGATTCAGTTACTATGCTGACTCTTCTTCTGTTTAGGTGCTACAATTTTTATAGTTATTGAAAGGTATTTCAAATGTTATTATCTAATAAATAAACTAACAATAAAAATAACTCAAAGCAACATTGACCTCTGTTTGCAACTACAATATAACCTTAATATAGATAAAAAATAAGCTTTTACCTTGACCGAACACCCAAGCGGCTGCGGGCAGAGAATTGATTTGAGCTAGGTGGTATAGGTGGAATCCCTGGAGAGTGTTCTGGAGTTAAAGTTCTTATGTTAGAGCCCTCATTGGAATGTGATCCTTCTGTCTTCAATGCAGATTTGAAGTTGTATTCAGTTGGAGCATTCTGGAAAGCAGCAGTTGTTGGAGGCGGTGGCAGTGCAGCTTCTTCAGCTGGAGGATCAACACCTTCCTCTACCCACCTCTTCAGCTTTTCATCGTAATAGAACTTGTTTGTCTCACCCAATTTAGCCTGCATATAGAGCAAAATAAGAACAATTTGAATAGGCACAATCAGAAGTATTGTTGAGGAAAACAAAAAAGAATGTAAAGCAACTGATGATACCTGTTTACCAGGGCGAGGTCTCAACACTAGTCCCACCGTCTTCTGCAAAAGTTGGGTGCCAAAACCAAATTGGGAAAAGCGAGATGTACCCCCTGATGCATGTGTTTTTCCTTGTGCATCAGGTGAGGTTGTTTCCTGTGATAAATCAACCAGATGTTTTTCATCAACATCAAATATAATGCAATATACTACAAGTCAACCAAAAAACATATTGAGAGGAAGCTGAAAATCTTCACAGTACACCTTCATAGTAACCACACACCTGTCTTGGGCTTCTACCAAAATCTGGCTCTGAAAGGCTTCTATTATGCTTTGTCATTCTATTATTGTCAGCTGTCCAGTCACTAATGGGGTCCATTGAAGCAGATGGAACTAATGATGACATGGCCATTGTCGACTTGCTATTGGACATAGGCCAGTAATGCTGTTCATTTCCATGAACAGCACCTTGAGATGATGATGGGGCAGGTGGTGGTAAACCACCAACAACTCGATGTGCAGTGCTATCAAAAAAGTTGAGCAATTTGCCAACCAACTTCGCAGGAGCTAAATTTGCAGCATATCCACCCTGGACATGTGTTGTTAAACATGATAAGTAACAAGCCTAAGAAAAAATGAAGATTCAACATAGGAAAAGGAAGTACCTCTTGGTAAGTTCTAATCCGATCCTCGAGAGATGATACTAATTGTCTCCACATTTCTACTTCCGGTGCACGGCCAGTTTTCAATGATTTCAGCACTGCTTGGCAGTACCTGAAGTCATATAACAATGATAAGACGGATCGTATAAACAATTAATATCACAAATAAAGTTCTGTGAACTTACTTCAATGAATCTGAAACCTTTCCCACTTCAGCTAGCATATATGCATATATAAGCTTATATGGTTGAAATGAAAGCAAAATAAACTGAGAGTTTCCAAGCACCATTGAGTATTCATATAACTCAGTCCTCTGTCAAAGCACCAATCAGGTAAGTTTGAGTGCTTCAAGGAATACATCTTACAAAATATTGAATCATAATGAATATCTAGTTAAAAAGCTTACAGGACAAGTGATTCATAAAATAAATAGGAATTATTTCATTTGAAGATAAACCTAGGATTTGTTAGGGACCAAAGATAATTAAAAGGGCAAATGCCATCTTTGAAGCACGTAGACAGGTATACTAGAGAATATGAAACAGACAAATTTTGACGAAAAAGCAACTTAAGAAGTAAATAACATTTAAAAGTACCTGGATAGCCTCTGGACTAGCATAAGTTCGAGGATATTTCCAGTGATCTGCTCCTATTAGACAGAGCCTAGCACTATCTGAGTATGGTTCGAAGTTTGCTTCAGCGACTAAATAGCAGATGTGTGCAGCAGTAATCTAAAATATGAGTTTCTAATCATAAATAAATAAAATAAAGAAATCACTAAACTGAAGAGAAGATAGGTTGAGAACTATACCTCGCTTCTTTCCTTCCACAGGCAATCACCAAGGTGAACAATTACAAGTTCATCACCTTTGGTTCTGTTTGCAGTTATTACCGCTAGATTCTCCTCCCAATCATCAAGCATAGTATTAGATCCAATCTGACATCACAAAGTTTTAGCTTCAAATTAAAAAATAAAAGAAAACATCACTGCAATTATGAAACAAATGAAGTGAGAAAACATTGGATTGCGTAGCTCATAGTTTCCTAGTTTATGATATATCAGGATCACCTGCGCAGAGTGCTGAGGCATATTGGAAATACCAGGATGCACACTAACTGAGGTGTCAGTAGAGAAAACTTCTGCCGGTTGACCAGCAATGAGAAGGCATAATGTGCGCAGAGGTGACCCTGAAACCAACTCACGCAGTGCCATTTGCTTGACTGTATCTACATAGAACTGCATTGCAAATATGCACCAAATTTAATCCTCAAACAAAGGCATTATAAGAAAATACTGTACGACCCATAGGGAAGTCTAGCTCAGGTATTTTCTGAAAAATTGGCATCTGACCTGTTCACCAAGTTGTGAAGCGAGAACAAGTGCAGGTCCCCACAGTTGTCCTTCTTGTGCACACTGTAAAGCCTCCTTCTTCTTTCCACTAACAAGAAGATTTTGTACCTCAGAAGCAGTTGCCTAGATCAAAATCAAAGTCAGTAATTGGTACAAAACAATGTGAGAAAAAGATTGGGTCAGAAGTTCACTAAATACACACCCGCAATTGTCCTTCAGAAGGAAAATTTTGCAAGCAGTGACTCAGCATCCCATACTGAGTGTCACTCATCTTGGCAGATGCAAAAAGTTTGGCAACAGCAGACTCAGGAGTATCATTTTCCTGTATAAAATACAAGCCCAAAAGATTAACAAACTTGGAAGTGACCCCATTTGGAATAATATCCAGGCAGTAATTTGAATTAGTATCATAGACTACCTATGGACATGATAAGTAAACCCAATCGCAATAATAGGGCACAACAACCATTTGCAGGCCAATTACAATTTAATTTTTTAGAACCGCTTATAAAGGTACATAAATCCTCCACGTCAAAATATAATAGGATCACTTCAAGATAGCAGATTTTGAAGGCCCCAAAGGTATGCATTGGTGAAATGTAACCTAGAAATTTAACACTTAATTAATACTGTTGTATTTAATGCATATTGGAAGGCCTTAATTATTTTGAATTATACTTTTTTTATAAATTAAGTTGTTTCAAGTTAAATGAAATGGCAAGCTTGTTATAATTTCTAATGCAGATAGACCAGATTTTTATTTTAAACTGATAGTTGAGTGTCACATTTTTCTCATGTGTGATTATTTCACAAGCTATAAAAGAAAGTACAAATATGCCATTATTTAACTAAGCATTTACATTCTATATATTACTATTTTGGTTAGTAAGTTCATAGAATCTCACTTGGATTGTTTGGGCATGTAAAGTCTAGTAAGAAGAGTAGATCACAGGGAGGTAGCCCAATAGTCAGACAAAGAAAACTGATAGAACAAACCATTAAAAACGACCTATAATGAAATGACTTTTCTGAATAAATGATTAATGACAGAACAAAATACAACCATTTGATCCATGAAACCAACCCTACTTGCTGGTTTTCTACTGTGTGGTCTATTTGGCTTGTGAGAAATGTTGTCATCTTCAGCGGGAAGGAGGTCAGCTTTACTCAAATTATGGATTTAATCCATATTAGATCTTGGTCCTGGTTTCTATCCAATTCGGGTTCTAAGTCTTTTATTTTTGCAAATTGGTGTTTGGACCCGTGGTCTTGTATTGTACAGTCTTGTTGATTTGTTTTCTGCATGTTCTTTGGCTGTTTGGCTTAGCACCACTGGTGCTTTTTTAATATATTATATCTTTCCCTTTGCTTAGCAAAAAAAATTGAATTAGTGAATATGAACGTTGGACAATCAACATTTAACATAATTTTTTCCCCAAAGCTAATCCAAACACACAATGTTGTGTGCACAGTGCAGCTATTAACAGAACACTGGTCAATCTTGAAAGGTATAACAATACAAGTATTCAATTAAGAAAGATATAGAAAGGAAAGAAAAGGGAACTTTGAACGACAGAGGATGTAACTTACTTTCAGTGTGGTGTCCGTACCAAAAGGAGAACGTAGTTTTCCATAATGTTGACAAGCTATCTTAAGCAATGAAAGAAGAAGTCTCAACCGTTCACCTTTCTTATAATCCATATCAGGTAATTCACAGTGAGCAATCCTCTCAGCTAACCATTTGTACAACTCTTTACTTCCAACACTCCCACCGACCAACGGACCTGGGAAAGATTGCTGGCTCAGAGTACGAAAATAATCACCAGTGGCATTTCCAATGCTTGAAGAATCAACACTTCCCATGAGAACTTCCATCATGTTCAACATAGAAACAGAACCTTGTACAGCACCCTTCAGATAAAAATGAATATATAGTGTCAATCAATTTAAGAAATCACTCGAAGGAAAGTATAGAAAAAAGAGGAAAACATATTGTAAAACACAAGAAATAAAAAAGCAACCTCTGAGTCTTTTAGAAACCATATGAAGCATAGATCAAAACTTAGAAAAAGAATCAAAAATTAACCTGGCTTCCACATGATGAGCTCAAAAGACTATTATCTTTCATTATGATGAGTTTTCCACCAAATCCAAAGGTTACCAGGGCATGTGGGGGACGTCCACCCGATGATCTTCCAACATGAGGAGCATATGAATGCTGATGTCCACCCTGAATTGATTGCTGGGAATAATTAAAAGGCTTCTTGTTTTCAGCAAAATCATTTAAGAATTTTCCTTGTTCATCAAACTTTGTATTTGAATAATTAAACTGTTCAACCATGTTCCGACATGGGGCAAAGTTTTGTGGTTCAATTGTTCCATTAGCCAAACCATGATCATGGTTGTACAATGAAACTGATCCAAAGGAACTAGAAGTATTTTTTTTATCTTTGTTCACAGAAATACTTGAACCATAAGAATGAGTAAATTGTTGGTTACCACCAGAACTTATATTATCCCCACTTTTAACAGGAGCCTCAGTCGTGTAAGAGTCAAAACCCTGCTGATGGTTAGCATTATACAAACCACTCCAGCTGCCACCTACAGCATGATCAGTTTGATCACTGATGCCCTGGGACCCATAATTGACAGCATGCTTATACTCCACAAGCAAACTATTATCAATATGTGAGATCGTGCCAGAAGAAGCATGCCCATTTTCAAGTACCTCGACAGCAGGCTGGATGGATGAATTGTGGGTTTCCAATGATCGCCATTCTTGGGAAATTGTGTCATAATACCAACCAGGATACTGAGGATCGAAATACATATGTTCAGGATACCCATTATTACCTTGTGAAACCTGATTCCAGCAGGATAGACTTTCTGAAGTGCCAGTTTCAGCTGAAGTTCCAGAAACAGCCTGAGCACTTTGAGATACATCTGTTTTGCCATCAGAAGCACCAGAGCAATCAACAGCCGTATTGGCTATGGAGCTTCCCTGAGTAGTGGATGCTGCATCATACCCATCTATTTGATACCATTGCCCAGTGTTGTGGTCATATTTCCAGCCTGGATAAAGATCCTCCCAGTTCTGAGTGCTACCCGAATATTGCCCATTTGCGTGTTTTTCTAAAGATGCATCACAAGTTTGACCCTCTTGGTATTGCACATAGTTAACTGAAGCGTTTAGGCCAACACCATTACCAGTTGTGTGATTCTGTAGGGATGCCTCATAACCTTGACTGCCTTGATACTGCAGGTAATTAATTGAAGTATTTAAACCATCATTGTGAACTTCATTGACAGGATTTAGCGCACTACTTGAATTATCAAATGCGGTCACTGGAAAATCCCCAGATTGATCTCCCAACTCATTAAATAAGTCAGAATATGATCCAAATCCAGTGTCTCCATTCGAATCAGCATAAAAGGAATTCCAACCTACCTCCTTAATCTCTGGACCAGAGATTATATCAGTCTTGCTTACAGTTGAAGCGGGTGTAACTTCTGATCCCATCCTATTGTTACCATGGGGATCTGTCTTATGATCACATTCAACTGAAGTAGTGGGCAATGCCAAATTCTCCTCCTGTTCATGTCCATCAACCAAACCCTCATTCAATTTTACACTCCCGGTTTCCCCTTTGAGTTCAGTCCCACTTTCGCCAGCATCCAAGTTCTCGAATGCCGCATAACCTTCACCGATGCTGAGATTCGCAAACGCTTTAGTGTCATCAGAATTGTTACCTTCATCTTGGCCAGACTTAACAGGACTCACATCATCATCCTCTTCAATCAGTTTATCAAAGAAATCCTCATCTGTGTTATCCTCCATATGAAATGGAGGATTGGAAGCCATAAACCAAAACCCTAATTCTTCAGCAATTCCTCTTGATCCAACAAATGATTGAGACAAATTCAGACTTCACTTTTTTCTTGAAAACAGAGCTAAACTGCAAGATTCAAAACCAGAAGCCTCAAAGTCACTGCTGCCTTAACACTAACAAGAAGCAGAAGGTGCAATAAGAGGAATCAAAATAAGATCTTGGAATTGTGAAAGTCATGCAATGCAATCCAATAACAAGAAATAGAGGAAAAGATAAATACATACCAAGAAACTGAAAAGCTTTGGGACTCAATTCAAATGCAGAAAAACAAGAAAACAAAAGTGTGAGATCCATGGGTTCAGAATTTATTTGATAAAATAAGGAGCTGGTAGACAAAGAAAGCACTTTGTTCTGTACCACCACTCTCACCCATGAAAAACACAGCACGGCCATATTTTCTCTTCTTCAATTTTACATTACTTTATTCAGTTCTCATTATTGCTACTTTATTTGTTTATTACATCATTATTATTAGTATTTTAATTTTTTGTTGTAAAGATATTGTTTAGTGTAATTCGATACTTATTTATTTTCTCCAACAATTCATAATAAATATAAGTATGAAAAATTAATTATATATGTATATAACATAAGGATAATAAATTGATATAAGGTTAATTATATATGTATACTTATTTATTTTCTTTTATATTCTTTAACACATTAGAACAAAAAAAGTCACATTTAACTCACTCAACTTAACCAACCAATTTTGCTTAGTCCAATTTTAATCTTCCATAAATGCCTACCCAAATCACTCTACATCCGTCCAACTTTTCATGATAACCACGTAAAAATCTCTCACACACATATATAAATATATATACTTGTTTGGTCCACTAAGTTTAGTAGATGAGGAATATATATCTTATGATAAATTTATCTAAGCGTAAAGTTTTACATTAGATATGAAATGATAAATAAAATAGTTATAAAAAAAACATAATAAATTATTACTTTAAGATTCTAATTCAAAATGTTATATCTCACTTTTGACTCCCTACTTTTTTTATAATATAACTCCAAAGGTCCAACACTTCATTATATATATTGTTCACTCGCTTGTGTTGTTTTGTACTTGTGTAGTTGAGTGTGCACTTTTGTTTTGTTTTCATGGGTATTTACCCTATGATGGTGCTTAAGTAAAGCCCACAAAAATGGTGATTTTAGAGTCTGAAGTTCTCAACCCTTGATATCCCATTGATAAAATTTGTCGATAGCATAATCCACTTATAATGCCATAAATTACTTTTGGATGCTCTGATTATGTTCTACATTTTTTTAAAGAATAAATTATGATTCTAGTTTGTTTCAGTGACTGTTTTTTATAACCATCACATTAGTAGTTAAAATTATATAATCACATATTCAACCAAATTGATCCTCACATAAAAAATTGTAAAATGACTTCAGAAACGTGAAAAGTATAAATTAGGAAATAGTTGCGACATTATAAGTTCACACGATAAGCACATAGCAATAAAGAGGTTGGGAATATACGACAATTTTCTATCTTACAATTTATCGTTTCCCTTTTCATTTTTTCTGAAGTGGCAAATTATATAACCTTCCAATCTTCACTATTACGCACCATGTATTATCTCTGTTAACGGAGAGGCAAGTATCATAAAAACAAAGGAAACAATAATATAGTAATAAAACTTTTTTATCTTTTTATATACAATATAATATTTTTATCATTAAAAACACATGTAAAATTATGTACTTGTCAAGATCATTCCTATTAGAATGCTACACAGGAAAGGTTGCACTAAGTGGTCGAAATAAATGAGTCATATAACTTAGTTTCATATCCTGGCTCACAATACTTGCACTTATTAACAATTTTCCAATCTGATTAGAAATATATATATACTACAAGATGCTTCAATGAATCACAATCGCTATTGAAGTAAAGTTTTAGTGAAGCAAAACATCACATGCACGAAAAAATGGTCCCAACATTTTTGAATTCTAATTTCAGGAGTTATTATTATTACCATCATTAAAAAACAAAGGCCTTGTTGTCAGATACATTTATTTTAATAATCCTTTATTAAGCATTTGATCTGCTCATACTTCATCATATCATAAATCTGACTGATTCTTCAATCAGAATAGTGCGGGCCCCTCCCATTCCACCGGAATCTCCATTATTTTCAACTTAGATAAGTCTTATCTAACAAAACAAAAATATACTTATCTCTTATCAAAATATAAGGAAAAAAAATAGTACATTCATAAATTAAATAAATTAAACAATTTTCTCTCTCTCTTTGTAATGTGTACTGGATCATTTCTGAACCAAACACAAGAGTACCCAAACACAAATGGCATATTTCATAATAAAACAGTGTCTGACTCTGTATACGGAATCATTGATATCATACTTCACGCTAAAACAAACAGGAACTCAACTATAAAACATCAGAAGCATGGAAAAAAGGCAATGATGAAGGGAAAAAGAAACCGATTTAAAATATATTAATCAAAAGTGGAATAACAGATGAAACAGAAGCAGAGCACAGAAAACAGAATGAGAGAAGTGTTAGTACTTTTAAAGCTGAAAGTTGTTGGTCCTCACCCAAATCCTGAATAACACAAACTGGGTTTGCAACTTTGCATTGTAATTTAATTATGAATGCTTCTTGTACTAATAACAACTATGATGAGCCAAGTTGAATATGAAGAACATTAAAGTGTTAGCTAGGTAGCAATCAACGATTTTACTCTAAAGTATAAACAAACATAGCAGACAGTTGGTGAAAACATAAATTATAAGCTATGATTGTACCATCAAAAGCATTTGATTTGGTCTAACAATAAACATAATGAAATGTTTTTACCTCCTTTAAAAGAAATAAAGAAATTAAAAATGAAACTTTACCCCAATAGCAAAGAAAAACATCCATGTAGTAATAATGATAGCTAGGCAGATGAATGTATGAAATCAGCATCAGAAACAACACTAAGGTTATCTTCTTCTGTTTGTGCTGGCAAGTTGAGATCTATGAAGGTGTCTTTGAATCTAGTAGTAGTAGTAGTAGTAGTAGTAGAATGGTTACTAGCATTTGAAGATTGAATGAGATGAGATCTTTTGTGACCACCAAGTGCTTGACCTGACCCAAAAACCTTATAACAAAATGGGCATTCAAAGATTTTGTTTTTATCATCATCATCACGAGAACATATAGTTTTGTGACTCCCCAATGCACGAGAAGATCGAAAAGTTTTACCACACTTGTCACACTTATTGTTGTGCTTCCCACTAACCCTCTTCAGCTCCATATTATTCTTTTCCAAATTCAACCCCTTTGGTTTTACTTTTTCTTCTTCAACTTCTTGTTCTTGTTCTTCTTGTTCTTCCACGATAGTGTTTTTCTTCTTGCACGTGTCCCTTGAAAGCATCATGAGACACATAGCAACGTCTTCTTCAGGCCATGTTTCAGAAACTGAACTCACTGGTGACAACTCCATCAAACTCAATTTACCTTTCTTGTTTTGTTCCAAATTCTGGTTCCACTTTCTGTTTCTTTTGGATCTTTTACGAGTTGGGTTCTTTGACTCGGTCTCACTCTCTCTGTCTTGAACCACAGAGCTAGTATCAGATGGAAAAGAGAATTTAGGATCTGCAAGTCTGAAACTTTTCTTTGGGTTCTCTCTCAACTCATAAATCATACACTTTTCTTCTTCATCATCATCATCATCAAAAGAAGACAAAGAAGCAGAGTGAGTGTGGGTAGTTACAGATTGTGGTTTTGGAGGAAGAGGGAGAATGGCGAAGTGACCCTTCATGTGACCACCCAATGCTCTGCCATTAGGGAACGTTCTTGAACAAAGCTTGCATTTGTGCCTCTCCATTTAGCACCACACACAAGAAGAGAAAGAAAGGAACCAAGTAGAAGAATTGTGAGAAGGGTTCTTTTTTTGAGTGAATGTGTTTTAAGTTTTAAGGGGATTGGAAGCTTATAAAAGAGTAGGTAACAAGCATTCCTCAACCGATGGTATGGTTTTGGATATAAATAAATTAAAATATAGTTAGTGTGATATTTATATACCATTAATATAAAAGTTTATATACATACAATATAATATTTATTCACGTTATTTTCATAATAATAATAAATTAATAGTAGGTAATAGATTGCGGAACTTTTACATTTTAGGTGTAAATATGTTTTTCCTATTTTTATATTTATGAGTTGTGAAAAAAACAAATTTTCATGTGATTAACTATTCAGCGGCAAAAATTGAGAAAGTGTGATCGTGAACAGGAAAAGAGGTACTAGTAACATGCAAACCTTGCCCACATGGAATAACCTTTTCCATCCCATTCTTTGACTATTAACACATAATTTTATCTAATCAAAATAGATAAAAGAGCTCAAATTCACATAAAGTTTTTATAAACAAATAATATTGCACAAGATAAAAATATTACTAAACCGGAAAATAATTATTATCAAAATATTTTGAATTAAAAAAGAATTACAATATTTATCCTTTAAATATAATTAAGAGTAAATACATTGAGTTTTAGTGAAATTTCACAAAACCTACACAAATTACCTAATTATATATATATATATATATATATATATATATAATTAGGTAATTTGTGTAGGTTTTGTGAAATTTCACTAAAACTCAATGTATTTACTCTTAATTATATTTAAAGGATAAATATTGTAATTCTTTTTTAATTCAAAATATTTTGATAATAATTATTTTCCGGTTTAGTAATATTTTTATCTTGTGCAATATTATTTGTTTATAAAAACTTTATGTGAATTTGAGCTCTTTTATCTATTTTGATTAGATAAAATTATGTGTTAATAGTCAAAGAATGGGATGGAAAAGGTTATTCCATGTGGTGTAATTTCTTAAACAGAAAATAGTGATACATGTAATTAAGTCAGACAAAATATGATATATTGCAAAAACAAGTTGAAATAGTATAAGATTTTATGTCTATTAATCTATTCATTATTTTTTATTCATTACAAAATGTATGAATAATTCTAATGAGATGTTTAAATTACTTTTATACAATATTATAACTAACCAAAATAATAATAGACATTGACTTTTATACTATTTGGATTTGTTTTCATAATATACTGTATTTTGCTTGACTTAATTACACTCATCACAATTTTTTATTTAAGAAATTACAGTTATCTTTATGATAATGGTAGTCAATGTAATGTATATATATAATTAAGAGTGGTTTGTGTATGTTTTAAAAAGGTCCACATGATTTATGTAATTTCACTAAAACTTAAGGGTATCAATATAATTTACTCTATAATTAATAAAGATCGGAGGATAATCATCTTTTTCAATTAAAGATTGAGAGGTTATTGGTTCTTAGTATCCTTTTTGAAATCAAGATAACAAACTTATCATATTTTTTATTTGAAAATAACATATATCCTATCACTAACCTTATCAAGTTCAATTATAAATCAATGTTGTGAAAACTGGCAGAGGTCCCATATTTGGTTTAACCAATTTAACCGTTTAAGCCGTCTGGTCTGATCGGGTAATCCATATATAATTAATAATTTTTATCTATAAATATATAGTTATATATAAATGGTAGTAAAACAAAATATTAGAACAATGTTCTATTTTTTTTAATTTTTAATTGAACCGTCCGGTTAACTTCTCGGGTTAATTCGGTTTAACCGGGTTTAACACGGTCGGACCAGAATTTCCCCAGTTCAAAACGGTTTAACTCTCATTCAGTTAAGACTACACTACAGAGCCATTTTCAAGTCCGGTCAGTGGTCAGACCGATCAGATCGTCCAATTCTCACAACACTGTTATAAATATACCATCTCACCTTTAGTTAAAACACAATGAAAAATATACAAAAGGTACCTCGATTTTGGGTGAGAATCCTCTCAACTATTGGAGAGGATAATATAAGAAAAGTAAAAGAAAAAATAGAATTGTGATATTTTGTTTTTTAGAAACAATTGTATTGTCATTTCTATTCTTATAAGGAAGTGTAAAAGTAACACTCCACTCTTGAGTATTGGAGATGGGTCCTTCTCCTCCATTTCCATGGTGAATTATCTCATTTCATCGCCCAAATTATCATCTTCTGTGTCTCAGATTTATTGTCAATCAACTGATGTATATTTGTTGGTCATTCATTGCACAATCATTGTGTTCCAGCACCACTCGACACCAACAATTCGCTTTTCATGCTCCTCACTTACACATGTGCACGTCATCTGCTTGTTGCATAAGGAGCCGATATGCCACAATTCAACCCCGCTTTTCGTGCTCCTCCGATCACAACTCTCCACATAATTTGTTGCACTGGTAATTAGGTGGATCCATTACGGACCAATCATGTGGCGCAAAGGTTTTTGCACTAATGTCGGTGTCTTCCCTTGTTTTCTACCTGCGATATATGGGTATTTTTATTTTGGTCTCTTCTGAATTTAATAGTAATGATAACTTTTTGTATAATATTCATTTTAAAGTATAATATGATTATTAAAAACAATACTGGTAATAAAGTAAATAAATGACAATAATGCATATTTGAACAATAATTAATTCTGATAAAATAATAAGTGTGTATTTTGCTAACAAAGGTAGTTAATAAGTTTTATTTGGGAGATACCTTCCAATAAAAATTATGTCCATTTTTTAGAAAAATAACATTAAAAAAATTTAGAATTCAAGTTGTTATAATTGTTAATTATTTAATTATAAAAAATGCAAAAATAAAGTTGTGTAATAGCAACTAAAGTCATATTTTTCACCCTTCAGGTTGAGAAGTGGTAGAATGTTTGACTATCTCCTTAAACCTTATATTAATTAAAAAGTGAAAAACAGCCACTTTCAATATCATATTATCCCTCCTTAAGTTGAGTTGCAGTCGCTTATAAAGGAATATTACCCCGCTCTCTTAACGGAAGGATGACTATAATTAAGTTTTATTTTTCATTTTGAATCTTAAAATAAATAAAAATTGCCTCAACCATGAAATTTTTTATTTATTTGGAACTGCATGAGGATACATAGCAACAAAATAAAATCTTATTAGTCACAAAAATAAAAAAAATAGTTTTTTTCTTTATGTAAATAATAAAAGAACCAAACACCTATGGGATAGAAAATAGTCTATACAATTAGTAAGAGTACATTTTAATATGGCCAGACAAAGTGTTCACATCTTCAATGATCCCTAACTCAATCCATATCTCAAACTAGATAACTAATAGAATTCAAGAACCAATATAAAGAGAATTTTCTATGTTTTGACATACAAACTTAATGACAGCGCAAATAAATCATGAATTCTATGTTACACTAGAAATTGGACTGCAAAAATGAGTCTTTTAAAGTACGAAAAATACATGTGTATACAAAATTTTCATTTACATAATCTTGTGTAATATTATAAAAAATCGATAAATTAATGTGTATAATTATACTATACTATACTTCGTAAAAATTAATGTGTATAGATAAGAAAAATAATATAATTTACCTCACATAAAAAAATGATTAAATAATATTAATTATCATGTTTACACTTTGAATCCTACATGACAACTAGATTGGAATTGAAATTTTAAAGATCGATTTAATGAATTTTATAATATAATTAGTTTAAATTATTTTCAGTATAACACTATATCTTATATTGTATGAAGTGATATGCTGAGGTCAATTCAAATAATCATTGACATAACTTACCAAATTATTTTTACTTTCACATGATCATTACCAGTATTACCTCATTTATGTGACTACATTCATTACTATCATTTCTAATGGCATCACCACCATCACTATTATCATTATCATTATAGTCATTGTCATTACCAACATCACCCTACCATTGCCTCCATGGCCATTTTTATCACCATTGTTACTACCATCACTCCATTACTGCAACCATGTCCATTACTACCATTTCCATTGGTATCACAACCACCATCATCCTGGTTAACTAATTATCATATGGAAAGTTAGCAAAATGAAAGATATCGTTCAAATATGAATGAGAGTAATTTGGAAGTTTTTTTTAATCAGAGTAACTTTATATATTTTTTATCTAGAATAATTACTTTGAGACCTCATGTTTTTAATCAGAATGATATGAGAACTATTTCCTCATCATCGGAGTAACTTCTGGAAGTGTTCCAAAATCTTAGAAATAATTGAAAGTTAAAGAAATTAAGAATTAACGTAGTGTATGATTTAGTCATTAATTATAAATGAATAATAAACAGAATTTTATCATTATTCTCTTCACTATTTTATACTTGCAAAAACATCTGGAAATATGTGGTACTATCCCTCTTTGATAATACTCTATGCAGTGATTAATGAGAAGTGGCATTATCCTCATTGACAGCATGATTAATTAAGTCTGTTAATTTTGGCAATGCGGTGAGTGGCATATGTCCTGTAATGGCAAGGCTTGACATGCAGAGAATCATAGACAATATGTCGTGCGCAACATGATCAAACATTCAAACACAACAGGACTTGATCGTAACCTGCCACGATAGGACATATCACCCTTTCCTCTTCTATTTATTCCTTTTCCTCTTACCTCTTTCTTCATTTTTATATATTTGACCGTAATATCTATAAAATTATAAATACATAATTACTATTGCCTAAAAGAAAAAGAAAAATATAACATTCCTATAGTCCACTAAAAGAAGTAGTTAAAGATTATCGTGAAGAAAGAGAGTAATTTGAGCCAAATAAAAGAAGTGGCTATAATGAATCATACACTAATGTCTTTTTTTTAGCTAACTAATCTTCTAAAGCTTTGACTATAGATAGAAATGTTCCAAGTCATTATTGGACACACCAATACTTAGTTTAGTACATACTCTATTGTTCTAATATTGTGATGAATACTTAAGTGTTTGAGATATGAGTAATACTAAGGGTACTTAGGTTATGAGAAGTGAGTGAAATATTAAATGAACTTGTAATTCTCTTTTATTATAATGAAATAATTCTTGTTGTTTTTCTACCGTAGATGTAGACAAATTGCCGAGCCACATTAATTTATTTGTGTCATTTTCTCTATTATATTTTTTCAATGGGTCATTTACTGATAATGTAAAAAACTCTTAATCACTACATTTATTTTCCACCTCTAAAATTACTAATATAATGAAAGAATAAATTTAATGTCATTTTAAAACCTGTGATATAAGTATTCTATAATTAAAAAAACAGTTGTTTTAATGGTTTGGGTAAACAACAAATGACAAATGCATACCAAATGAGTGATCTAGTTGTGTAAGAATTCATTGAAGTCTCCAGGTGATGATTCAATTCTTAGAACCGATATTATTGAGAAAAGTAGTTACAAACTACAAAAAAGATTAATTACTTATTTGAAAATGTGAAATGATGTCATTAGTAGTAACGAAAAAAAATGAAAAGTACATGCATTTAACTCATTATTAATGGTCAGATAATTATTTTAAGGTATTTTTCATTAAATTACACAAAAAATTAAACAATGATGATAACTGATTTTTTTTAGTGTTAAAAACAAGGACAAATAACAGAAAAACAATAATTCTGGGTGAGAAATGTAAACTTAATCAAAATGACATTTTAGTGTAGAAATTATACACATTCACTGTTCATTATTTATTTAAATTATTGAAAATTGAATAATAATTAAATAATATAATTTTAATTCAATTATCCATAATCACTAGCTTTGAAACCGAACAAGGTGCTTATAGTTGCTAAAGACTTACACCTGATTGTGAAGTAATACATGTGGCTCTGCAGATCCTACAAACCAAACCAATCCATCATTTTTTAGTTAGTTTGGTTGATCAAGTTCCTTTGAATATCTTCTTATTTGATCAAGATTGATTTGATTTTCGTGTTTAGTTTTGGTTGAAACCACGTCAGCATGAGACATCAAAACTACTTACTGTTACTTCTCACAATATTACATATTTTCAATGCCCCTACTAACTCCTATCTTCCATAGGAATAAAGATGACATGGTCCAAATCCAATTAAAAAATAACATTTTATTAAAAGAAAAAATTATAAAAATATAAATTAATATTTTTATATTATTTGTTGAATAATTATTGATTAGGGATATGAAGACATAATTTTTTTAAGACATGAGATCTTAGACAATTTTATGCATTATATCCATGTACATACAAGTACCCTCTAGTTCATCCTCACCAATGAACATGTTTGTTTCACCAACTTTCACACCCTATTCTTTTTCCCAACCATTGCTTCGCCTCTTCTTCTCTAAACTCATATATACCAAGTCTGTATTATTTACTTTATTGATACTCATCTAACGAAGAAGTCCCTATGATCTCATTAGGTGAAATCTCACTTATATCCTTTTCTTTCCCACATGTGTGTAAGTATATTATTACATTAAAGTTAAAGTTCAAACAGTGTTCTCAATCAATAACTCATAGCAAATAGTAATAAAATAGAATCTGGTAAAAAGTAAATGTTTGAAGCAGGAATTCTCATGCATGTATAGTCACTCACCTTGTAATGATGTGATTATGCATTGAATCGAAAACTCTAATTCAACCCGTAAGAATCTTCAAATCAGTTTTATGATTTTTCTTTGTGCATGATCAGTTTTATAAAATACAAAAAAATAGCAATATATAAAAGTGTTAGATATTTTAATATATAACATTTTAACCAGTTTTTAAATATACTCATAGTCTCATATAATTTAAAGGTTTTTAAAAGATTTAAAAGTACAGTTTTTAATAAATTCTTATTATTTGCTTGTTGATTTATATATTTTTTGCTAGGGGATTTGCTTGTTGATGTTGTTCTTTTCAAGCAGTGTTGCACCACTAACTGTTGAGAACAAGGTACTGATAGTGACATAGAAAAGTAGGCAGAGACCATGCTTTTCTTTCAATTCAGTTCTTCCTATACGACATCCTTGAGGACTTTTTGACTTAAAGGAGGACACCAAAAGATGCTGGTCGAAGACATGCTTGGAAGAAAAAAAATCTGCTTTCAGAAACTAAGTTAATTTGTAACAAACAAGGCCCATTCTAATAAAATCATGGTCTCATTTTACTTTTTTTATTTTATTATGGGAGAGGATTTACTTACTCCACATTTTAACCATCAATTTTAGGAAAATTCAATAATTTGAATTAATGAGTAAATATAAATTATTAGATTTTCCTAAAATTGATAATTAAAATATAATTGTTTTTGGCGTTTTAGTCAAGTATTCTATGAGAGGCATGGTAAGGCATTGCATGTGAATGCGAGGCTAAGAAGAGATATGTATGATAATGATTAATGAGCTACCATGTTCGGTGCAGTCGACCATCAGACTTTAAATTTATATTTTTATTGTTATGTGATGAAATTACAGTGGAAGGCAAAAAATACTATAGGCTAAACAATTAATGAAGATTTTGAGATTAATATAATAGTAGGACATTGTTTGAAGACTACAATAAAAAGGAGAAGAAAAATGTTGGCACTAACTACACGTACACAAAAGATAAAATTACAAATATTCTACATTAACTTTGAAGACCACTTATACACAAAAAGCTTAAATCATAGACAAGTAGTTGCTCGCACACTGCCAAGTTGCATCAAAATAATGATAATATTAAATCTTGCAAATGGCAATCTAAAACAATAAGGACAAAAACCAAAGAAAAATGTTGGCACCAACTACACGCACAAATAAAGACCAAAGCAACAAGTTTATATGCCTCTAGGTCTCTAATCAGAAAGGCACCATAAGCAAAAGGACATCTTGTGAAGCAGTGAGATATGTTTAACTAAATAGGAAACTAAACGACCCAGCAGTCTTCATACACGTGCTTTTTTCATGTGTTATTGGACCATAAATAGTATAGCAGCGTCACAATATCCTTTTGCTCCTACATGTGGCTGATTTTGCTTCAGTTCACTTGCATCTTATAAAGGAAATGAAAAGGTCTCTCGTGTCACGTTTTATTCCTTCCAAGTTCAAACCCAGGTGTAGGACACTTCTACCTTTTCTCAGGGCACTCTTAGAAATGCTCTTTATCACAAATACTGGAGTAGATGTTTCAAGGTTCTGGCCGTTCTGCAAAGAAAACAGAATTGAACATGCTTATAATTTTACACACTCTATTACATTCTAAAGCACATTTCTTGAGTATATATAGAGATTCCTAGGCCATACTTTGATAATCATACACATGCTATTTGGGATCGCCTATATTGCTATTAAGCTTATTTAAAAGCATCACTTGTTTAATGAAGAGTTTAAGACTTAAAGTGACCACATATATATACACAGTTTCCTTTAACTACAAACTTCTTCTATTTTGTTTCCTTCATTTGTAGGGCAATGAAAAAAGAACATACTATACTTGACCAAAGAACCATTGGACCAAAGAACCACTCACTCTCTAAGCCATCTCCATTTGTGTAGCTTTCTTTCCCTTTGGACCAAAGAACCAAGTAGAGCCCAGTGAACATTAGGAACATACCTGCAAGGCTGTAATGCAGTATGGCATTGAGTATTCAGGAACAAGATACCAAAATTGGGAATATAGTATGCAACAAATTGAAGTCAATAATAGGTAGGAATCTTAATAAGTAGTCACCTTCCAAAATTAATAGTGTCTCCTAGTGTAACAACAGAGAAAATGACAGAGCAAACTGTTCCAATGGGGCTAAACATGGACACAAACACTGGCCCTCTCTTCTTAAGTGCCCACCCATTGAAGCTTAGGCATATCCCACTCACTGTACCTGCCTGTGCATTTAGAATTTTATGTCATTATTAGCCATCACTCATGACTTTGAGAATATTACAAGTTTCATACATGGTAGATGGCACAGAAATGATCATGATTTGTATAATCTTATACTTGCAAATATTTTAGAGTTTACTTTTTATACACGGCACACACGGTCAACAAATCATTCATTACTTCTTGTGTGATTTTGAAATAATTGTTTACAAGAGTTAAACATTTCTTTAATGATGTGCCAATTTGTTGATTCATTACAACTAAATCCAATGTGTAACTAGATACCAAATAATAATGAAATTTTGTTACAATATGTATTTTACTATTGTCTTTTCCATATATGAGATTTACCCTTTTCACCTTTTTCTCTCTTCTCTCTGTTAAACTAACAATTTTAAAGCTAGATTATCCTACCAAATTCCTTGTCCCTTGTAACCACTTTTTCTACATGTTAGACAAATAATGACTAAGAAACTAATGAGAGGAGTGGAAATTACCAGTATAGAATAGCCAATCAGGTCTCCAAAACTCACAAGTGGCCAACCAGTTGTGACTTTGTGATCTTCAATTAACTGAACAATTGCAGTCATGAATGCCCCAAACAAGGATGTTATTGCACTCAATGACATTGGAGCAGGAAAACCACCCAGAGCAAAAGCCTGCAAGAACAACGATAATTTTCTGACTTGTGAAATTAAATTACACTTTGTGTCATATCATATATATCTCTCTTATTTCATTACATGTTACCTGAAGGACAATGCTGCTTGACAATATGAAGACAGCAGCCATAAGATAGAAGCAACCGATTATCTTCTGCTTGTCAAATACGAAATCCGATGGCGTCGATGACGATAGAACTGTAGTCCCATTCTCAGTTGCAGGAGCTGAAATGCTTTGCATAATGCTCATTGTGAAAGCGCCCAACACACAAAGCAATGTTCCTAACATTTTTACTTTACTATAAACGTTCCCCATGTTCACTTTTTCTAATCTGCCCAACACAAAAATTTCCATTACCAAAGGGAAGGTTTCTAGTGACACTGTCCACAAGAGTTAAGAAGCTGAAATGTGAGTTATAGCAAATAATATGGGTGTTTGTTTTTCTCCCCATAATTTCCCCTTCTGAATTATTTTGGGCTAGATAATAGTACATGCAATAAGCCCTTTATATGTCCTGATATGACCACATGCAATATTTGGGGATGATATAGAGCAATGTTAAAACTATATATCAACCTATATAAGATAAGTTAAGTTACCCAAAAGTCCATGCGATGATGAAGATAAGACCTGGGGCAATGTTTGGCATGGCTGTTCCCATTGCTGGCGAAGTTAGATTGATTCCTTTGAGGAAGAAAGACTGGAAAACTACTCTGCATAACAACGCCAAGAGAGGAAAATAAAATCAATAGCATTGTAATTTAGTTAAAAATTTGAAGAATACAATAATAAGATGCTTTACCCTCCAAAAGAAAGAAGCAGCAGTTGTGTAAGAAACTTGATACTGCATTTGTTAGGCCAATTGGTCCTGCAATAGATACATACATTACATAATGAAACTTATCATAAAGTAACTCCTATATATCCCAACATAGCAGATAAAAGTAAAAATCATATTTTTATGAATCAATGAAATAGAGGGTCACCTTTCAAAATAAAAAGCAAGTGGGAAAAGAAGAAAGAATGTAGCCAGGGAAGTGTAAATGACAATGGTAAGAGAGGTAAGGCCTAATGACATAGCATAACTCATCAACATAGCATTCCCTGCGTAAATAAATTGCACTCCTATTAACCCTCCTATTATTGCTACATCTTCCATCACTCTCCTCATCTTTTCTTCCAAATAAATATTCAACTTATATCAAAATTTACTAATGTCTCTTTGTTTTATGCTATCAAGAGAGGATAATAATGCATCCTATCCTCTCTTCATTCTCTTTTGCTTTTTGTTTTTGGGTCAACAGCAAAACTCAAATTGCATTTGTTTTCTTTGTTATATGCTAGCTATTTTGCTCCTTCATATGCATGCCTCTTGTACAAAACCTTCATATGATATCGTTGTCTCTACCAACCAACCCTTCATTCCTCTGCCATGCCCTTAACTTGTTTTATTTCTTCTCTTTTCTTTTCCTATATATAAATAGTGGTGGTTGGTTAACGTTAAAAAATTGTCTAAATCTAGATATTTTTTCTTCATAAAAATAGAGCAGGATTATCCATTCCCGTTCTCTATTTAAAAGATGAAATCGAAAATTTAGTTTGGATTGTTCCATTCCAAATGTGGAAATGTCCATGCAATGAACGGTGTGGAAGTGAACTTCAAAATTTGAATAAGAAACGAATGAATTCATGCATTTTAGCTCTTATATCAAAACAAAGTCTTATTTTTTTGTCGAATACATCAGTAGCTACCACTGGGAAAATCATGCGAAGGTTTCTGTGCAATGAAGCACGAAAATTCAAAAACCCTAATTGTTCCTTAGCATTCTTTGCTTCACCCTTAACACACATAAGCGTGGATCATATTCATAGTATTAGAGAGAGTAATTTCAAATGGGAAAATCTCATTGAGACCCTTTCCCAAGGTGGAACCAATTTTGAGTTTGCGTTATTCGAGGCCTCTCGAAAGTTAACTTGTGGTCTCAAACCAAATGCTTTTTCTCTTGTTCAATTCCTTCGAGCCACCACTGACTTGGGGTACCACTCATTTGGACAACAACTCCATAGTTACATTTTACGTTCTGGGTATTGTTCCCATTCTTATATTTCTGCCTCTCTTGTCAAATTTTATGTCAGAATGCACTCACTTAACGATGCCCACAGACTGTTTGTTGAAACTCCTCACCTAAACGTTGTTTCTTGGAACACTTTGATTTCTGGGTACGTCCAAGCTGGCCACTTTCGAAAAGCATTGTCTGTTTTCATAGGCTCACACTTTTATGCTGACGCGTTCTCTTTCACTTCTGCTTTGGCTGCTTATGCTGAACTGAGTTTGTTGATACTGGGCAGGTCAATTCATTGCAAGATAGTGAAATCGGGCTATGTTAATGGCACCGTTGTTGCCAATTGCTTGATTGATATGTACGGAAAATGTGGGTCAGTTGAAGATGCTGTTAAGCTCTTCTATGAGATTATTGAAAAGGATGTTATTTCTTGGAATTCTGTCATAGCAGCAACTGCGAAGAACGGAAAGATTGAACTTGCATGGAAGTTTTTGCACCTGATGCCCTACCCTGATACTATTTCCTATAATGGGTTGATAAACGGCATTGCTCAGGTTGGGAATATAGAAGATGCTGTGAAGGTTTTGTCATCTATGCCGAATCCAAATTCTTCTTCTTGGAATTCTGTAATTACAGGTTTTGTGAATAGGAATAGAGCTCGAGAAGCTTTGGATATGTTTTGTAAAATGCACTCAGAAAACATGCCAATGGATGACTTCACATTTTCAATCATTTTATGTGGAATTGCAGCTTTGTCATCGTTAAAATGGGGAGTGTTGATTCATTCCTGTACTGTGAAATGTGGTTTCGATTCATCTGTAGTTGTTGGGAGTGCCCTAGTTGACATGTACTCAAAATGTGGGCAGGTGAAGAATGCTGAGTCAATCTTCCATGCACTGCCTAACAGGAATTTAGTAAGTTGGAATGCAATGATATCTGGTTATGCACGTAGTGGTGATTTTGCACAAGTTATCCAACTCTTTGAGTCACTGAAAATAGAAAGAGATATAAATCCTGATGATATCACATTTCTAAACCTTTTATCTGTATGTTCCCATGACCAAGTACCATTTGAGGTTGCTAATCATTACTTTGAATCTATGATCAATGACCATGGAATTGCACCATCTATTGAGCATTGTTGTTCAATGATACGACTGATGGGGCAAAAAGGAGAGTTGCGGAGAGCAGAAAGGATGATACATGAACTTGGTTTTGAGTCATATGGAGTGGTTTGGAGGGCTTTGCTTGGTGCTTGTGGAACTCAGAGAGATTTACAAGTAGCAGAAGTTGCAGCTGCTAAGGTGATTGAATTGGAGAAGAATGAAGATTATGTTTATGTAAAGTTGTCTAATATGTATGCATCTGTTGGAAGATGGGAAGATGTGAGTGTAATTAGGGGCCTCATGAGTAAGAAACAGGTTAGGAAAGAAGCAGGTTGTAGTTGGATAGAAAGTGAAGAGTTTTGCAGAGATCAAGGGTAACAAACAAGTAAGAGCATTGTGAATGTGAATATAAGTTGTATGTTTTTGGTGAGGTAAATTGCTGCAATGAAGAGCAAGGATAAGTTCAGAAAAGTCATTTGTTTGGTAAAAGCCAACCCAAGATTCATTCTCCAGGTAGCTGCTGCTATGATGTTCCCATGCCCCACAAATCATTACCAATCTCGGCTGCATCGATGTTAAGCTTATAGCACCAACCTCTTGACGGCTAGAATCAGGATGTGGGCTCTTACTCGCGTGCTTAGTTTTTCAAGTTTCAATTTCGAAAAGGCATTTGATGGGAATAAACATCTGATGGCAACTCTTTCTCTTCAATCTATATCTTGTTCCTGGATATTCATATCGTACGAGCCAATATGTTCATCAATCCCACTCCACATTTGGGCATGGTATGGCAACACTGATGGAACCACACCTCAACAGCTAAAGACCCCTATAATAGGATGAGGTGCAATTTGAAGAGGGTGGGGTTTCCTTATGGTGGTTTATGTATTTTTGCTAATTAATTTAATTTTAGGGTGTTTTAGGAGTTACAATGCAACAAAAAATAAAGTAAAACTTGATTATGCATTGAACAATTGATCTCCTGCATGTTCTACTCCTAACAATCATAACCGTGTAAAGCACTCATCTGATTTTGAAGAAGATTTATTGAAGATGAGCTTGTATCTAAAATTAAAAAAGATAGTATATTTACTCTTAGTTTGTTCATATATATGCATTACAATATTAATTATTTCACTAAATGGTTTAAAAGATAGATATGCGTTTACTTTCTCATTTTAACAGTTGATTACATCTATCCCATTAATCTACAATAGTCAGCAGCATACTAGCTCTATATTCAATCTATTCTCTTCAATAGCTTGTGTTCTGGTCCCTTTGATGTTAAAGGAGCAGCGGTTATAAGGAGGTTTGGGAGGGAGAAACCAATAAAGAAATTTCATTTTCAGTCACCTTTTCCAAATTAGATGTTTATGAAATTTTACTATTAACCAAGTTTCACATAAAACATCTCAACCATTGATGTTTGTTTTCTGTATCATATTATCATGTATGGTCATAACATAAGCACACGAGCACGGATGCTCCTGAGACATTTCATTATGCTTGACCATGATCTGTTGTTGAAATTTTTACATAGCTGGGAGGATTAGTGAAGCAGTGAAAATGAGTGAAATAAATGAATAAAATAATCACCAAAGCTGACACATACATTAATAAACTCATTTCATTCCAATCACCTTGTTGTATCCCAAACTAGAGAAAAGATAAGGTGTTATGAAAGATCACTTCTAGTTATAAAGGACCTCAGGTAATAAGTTTGGTAAAAGTATGCAATCTTATTTTTTATGTTAAGTAAGCTACTTTAACATGAAAGAAAGAAGAGAAGAAGAATGGCACCTGAAGTTGGTGAAGAATATATTGATTGTACATTCTAATACGAGTATAAAATCTATACACCGAAAGTGTAAAGATTTATGCACATGCATCTCATCGTCTACAATTCATTTGAAGTACTTTTTTTTAAAGGTTAATAATAATGAAGTATTAATGGTGAATGATACAATAACATATAAAATTCATATATTTTTTCTATTCTAATATTGAATTTTACCTAATTTGTATGTTTGACCAGAGTATAGAAGATCATTAATCCTTAGGGCTTAGCCCATGGGGTGGAACTTTATTTTCTATCTTTTTTTTACATGCGTATTCTAGATTTAAAAAATGAAAATACAAGTATGAATGAAAAACATAAGAAAATAATCAATCACACAAAAATAGTATCAACAACCCAATAACCAAAGATAGGAGCGATTTAGAGAAAGCGGTTTCGGAGCCAATTGCATGATTGAAAGAATTTTCAGACTGTAATAATGAACCAAACGTGAAGTTGGGGTTTGAGCCATAAAGAGCTTGGACTCCTTCCACGTCATCAATTCTCAAATCCACCTTCTTCTTCCTTGGGCTCAGGCTCGGGTACATCACCGCTTCCTTAATTGATGAGTGCCCAAGCCCAAGCACGTGACCTATCTCGTGCGTGGCAACAGATTCTAAATCAACGGCTACCTTTGACGTATCACGCTCAAAATCAACGGACCACATTTCTGCTGCATCTAAATGGAACCTCCCATTTTCGGGGGAGAACGCGTGTCCCAAAACACCTAAAACACCGTCGAACGGTTCTCCGTCACCGTGATCGCCACGGTAGAAACCGATTTTGATATCCGCTGTTTCGTATTGCGTTTCCTTGAAACTCACCGGAATCACCGATGACCACCGATTAAAAGCGCTGTTGAAAACCGTTCTGATTTCTGTTACGCTCAGCCTGTCTATCATGTTATACGGTGAGAAAGCGTAAGTTAGAGTCACCGGAGAAGCACGAACCCACCGTGGCTTTCCGTTAAAGTAGGCGTAGTGGCGAGTGACGTGTAACCCGTGCGGCGAGGAATTATCGGAGACGCCGCACCTTGGAGCAACGATCGTTGATATTGTATCGGAATCGAGTTTTCCGGTGACATGTAGTCCTAACCGTTTCTGGTAAAGTTTAACTGCCGTTTCTAACTGCTTATCAAAGGTGTCCGTGAAATTCGACGTCGTTTCGGAGAGATAACCGAAACGGTGGAAGTACTTTTTCAGCTGAGACATGCCGCTGACGTGGCTTCCTTGTTCGGCATATAAGAATTTCGAGAAGTCGTGCCACGTGGCGTTATGTGTCTCTGTGGTGGTTATTACTGTTACGGATTCAGGTACAATTCTCGTGGAAAAGCAAGGGCTCCAAAGAAACAGAGCAAAATAGAAGAAGTGGAATAAGGAGAAGGAAGAGGTGAAGTTAAAGTAACTAAAAAATAGAAACATAACTATTGGATATGGTTAGTTATGTTATTGAGATATAAGCTAGTAGAATATATAAACTATGAAGAATATATAATAAATGGAAATATGACCTAAGTTTGAGTTTAGAATCATATATATGTGTAAGCGTATGGGGATTGTCTTTGGTATGATCCAAGGCAAAACAAGTTTATATGATAAAGATAACAAGATTCTGCCGTTTTATATTGGAGATACTAACTTTTGAAGTGTGATGGTGGGTAAGCTAATGTTTCTACTTGTACTTAAAACATACAATTTAGGTTTGGCAGTTTAAGTTTGTTTGCATGAGGTTGATCGATGTCTGAATAGTATAACATATAATGGAAATTGCAAAGAAAAAATGATGGGTTTCAACTTTGAATTAGATACGGTTTGTTCAAGTTTAGTTGGGCTGAAAGAACTCTTTTAGTTGACCGAATTTGGTGGTGATAAGGGGTTTAAACTTGTTAGATAAAACAAAAAGTGTATAGTATTAGAAAAAATTGCGCAATGCGTGACAAATACTGCATCCTCCGCTAAATTCCTCAACTAAATTAAACTCTTCTTTTTATGTGGTGCTATGTAATCAACTATTAAGTGACAATATTTAAATGTATGATGACCGGTGATAAATAATGAGTTCCCACTCAGGTCATGAATCAAAACTTGGGTGAATGAAATTAGCTAATGGGTTTTCCATTTCATAGTGCGTGATGATCAAGTTAAAATGTGAATTAAGGTGGTCAAAAACACATTCAAGTTCAAGTAAATACAAAGACATATAGTCCAATTCCCCTAAGAAGACGGTCTCACTTAATTTCCCTGTCCTCATCATCCTTCAATATTTCTTATCTCTCCTCTTTGGCCACACAGTACCCGCACTTCAAGAGAGGGAGTCATTTAAATTCTGCTACCAAATAAATAATGATTTGCTAGCATAAATAGCAAGATTATTATGGAGTCAAACGGATTTTGTAACACATATATACGTGTTTCTAAGAACTAATAGAATGCGTGGCATAGAAAAACATATTAAACCTGCCCAGGTTATTTAGATGTGGTTTTAAATCTGTGTTAGGTGCATGCAAAATGAAGAAGTTAAGGTGATGACAACATTAGATATAAGATTAGAGGTACTTTAGTATTTGGCTTCTCCTTCATGCAAGTTGAGTAATTGTTGTTTTGTAATAATATAATAAGGACAGTTAAGGTCCAAGTCATGTGTGTATTCGCTTTCAATACGCCATTAGGTTATCTGAATGATGGAAATACTAATAACTAATAACTGGGGCTCAGGTCCCTTTCTAGGCTTCACTTCTTTATTGAATCTTTTCTCCAACAATCATGCACAGATGAAAAAATAAATAAAGAGATCGCAAGGCATAAAATTATGGTATTATAACTTGGGCACATTCATTTACCTTGACAAAAATTGAACAGCAGAGATTGGTGAAGGGAAACAAATTAGTCACGTTACAAGTAAAAAGCTTAAATATATTTTCAGTTTTGATAAAATCCCTACTGACAAAAATGGTTAAATTCTTTTTATAAATTTATTGATTTTGATTATAGTCTTTATTGTTGACCAGATTAAATATAAAACTCAATTAAATTATAAGCACCAAATAAAATTTAAAAATAAAAATCAGGGACATCCATTTTGAGGTATAAAACTCAATTCTAATGATAATAAAAAATACGGATAAAGAGAATGATCAAAGCATGACCTTTAAGATGGCGAATTGGTGTTTAATTCTCTGATAAAAGAGTTGAAAATTGACTATATTGATTATTGGTGTAGGTTGACCATATTCTTTACTCATTCTGCATTTTTTCAAAGACGTAGGTTTAATTTAACTACTCAATCAAATACGCTTATTTTTTTAATAGAAAATTATTATTTCGTCATTTAATTTTTTTTATTACATAAACTGATAATAGTACCTTTTTTAAGTTTAAATCCTCTTCATTTCTTAAATAAATAGAGAATATCTCAACCTTTTAATAACGAATGTTTATGATAGAATAATAAATTAAACGTTGATTAAAAATTGACTCAGAAATGGAAAAAAGAATTTGGAATGGACATCCACCCCTTTTCTATTAGAGTGTAGTATCTATATAATACGAGTATAAATATTTATACATAATTACTACATCATTCACAATTTATTTGGATTATTTTCTTGAATAGTCAATAATAATTAAATATGAAGATAAATAATACAGTGATAATAAATAGAATTCATTCATTATCAATACATATTTTCTTTTCTTTCTAGCATATGCATCATATTCCCTTTTTTAAACTAAAGATAGTGAACACAATATGAAGTTGACATAATGATAAAATACACCATAATCTGGAAGAACCACGACCCTATCCATAAAGAAAACACTAGTAGGAGCAAGAACTTCTAGTTTCAGAACATCATAATCTTGTAATGGAATAGCCCGAGTCAAATTATGATATGAAATTTGGCTATTATGTTGCATAGTTGTGTTATCTACTCTTGAATCTTGACTTGTACTGAAAATGGATTTGGGGAAGTTTGAGATGGACAGAGATATCTTGGCAAGAAAGGATTCATGGGTTAACCAGATAAGACCAGGAAGAGGATAGTTTCTTGAATTTCCAAGCTCTTGCATATGCCATAGACCATTGAACTAACTTCAAAAGCTGAATCAATTTTGCTCATCATTGACTTGCTCAAAGCAACTTAAAATTGGAAATGTAATACGTTGAAATTCAAACTATGTTAAACCAAAAAAAATGACAAATGAAATAACAATCAATCATATAACTTTTAGTTGGTTAATCTAAATTCAATATCTTAAACTAGACTAAATGCCTTCTCATGATTTCTTCCCAAATCTCCCTTTTTAAACAAAATAGGTTTGGCAAATTGGATTTCAGTAAAGTAGTTTTTTTATAAAAAGGAAGGGGCTGGAAGTGGAGCTTTTAGAAGAGTGCACAAGCCATGATGAGGTTAATACTGGAAGATGGTCGTTAAGAGCAGCATCATGTTATCATTTGATAATTAAAACTTCTACAAACAAGGCAACATGGAGAATATCCACATACAGCACAGCCTATAGTGCCATAAAACTGGGAGATAAATAATAATAATAATACTAAATAAATCTCTAATGAACTAATCTGCTGGAGCCAAAGGAAGCGAGAATTTCCAATCCTAGGTGTCTCTATTTATAAATATACACATCTATATTGGTCTTTTAACTGAACCACATCACTGCAAACTCCTTCCATTCAACCCTGGTTGTTGCCTGTTAATATAGTAAATCAAATCAGTTAAATGTAAATAGTCATCTAGCAACAAAAGCACTTTAAATAAAAGTTCTAGGACATGATTCTCTCACCCTTAGATGAGTTACGATTATGTGACACTGAAGGAATCTTTGAGATGATCAAGGAGCTCTGCAGTCCTTCCAGTAGCTGCCAGCAAGTTAACCGCCACGCCAGGTTCAAAACAAAGGAACATATTTAGACAATGAAATTAGCTTCATATTTGGGAAAAGGGTAAGAAAAAACTTCATCAAATCCAAGGAGGAACTACTACTTTCAGTTATTATAGAAACTTACTCTAGACGTTGGCTGGATCCGGCGATTGGATCTGCGAGGCTCAATCACATCAGATGTTGATTTATTGGGAGTGTTATTAATAGCCTTTCCCGCATCACCCTTACCAAACTTGCCACCAGCAGGAGCAAGTTTTCCTTTATTTGCTCTTGATGTAGGTGCCCTTTTAGGGGGCAGAGCATCTGTCGATGTTGTCCGTGATGAAAACAAGATTGATCTCCCTGTTGTTCCATCAGATGCAGAGTAGGGTGCTCTTCCCACTTGACGACTTTCATTCTGTGGTGCACTCTTGAAAAGATTTGAAGGATCCTTGATCCTTTCTGTATGACCTGTCAGATCAGTGGTAAGAGAAAATGCATTTGAAGAACTGTCTTTTGGTGGGATCACTCTACCCACAGCACTCTGTGGTTTTCCAGACTTAAAAGGCTTGGGCTTGAAGTCAGCTGGTTTTTCTTTGGAATCATTTTGGGAACTATTTTTCCATACTCGGGATCCTGAACCTTGAGGCATCAAGAAATTTGAAAGTTTAACTGAGTCATTTCCATCATTGGTCTTACTGCTCCCATGTGCAACATAATGCTTGCTAACTTCCATAAATTTCCTTTTCTTCCCAGGTTTAGGCACACCAAAAACCACTCTTGAATCATCCTTTTGTAGGCCACTCCTCGCCAATCTTTGTGTATCAGGTTTGTTATCATTCTTAATACTCTTACCGATGTTAAACACTTTATCGTTTTCAGTCAAATTAAGTATTCTCCTCTCGTCAGGGTTTGCTGACTCCACAGCATCAATAGTTGTAGACATCTTGTCTTTCCCTTTTACCTCTACAGCAGGACTGCCCAGCTTAGGTCGCTTTTCATTTGGTGTATCACCCTGTATGCAAAATGTATACCTCAGCAACATAAAGGCATCAAAAGCAGGTTGGAACACCAGAAGCTCCAAAAGAAATACCTGTCGTGTATCAGCATCGTTCACTCCCACCTTAGAAAATTCAATCCATTTTCCATCCTTCCAAATAAGGGAAGGGCGGAGATGCCAAGCTCTAACAACTGATGTTTCTCCACTAGCTGCAGAAAACCAATCAGATTATATATTTTCAAGAATCGAAGTCTAATCACAATACCAGCTAATGTTTAATCGAAAAATACATACATGGAAAGTGGACAGTTAATGCTGTTTCATCTTTCTTATTCTTCTCTGTGATGACTCCTTCCTGCCAGCTGGTAACAAAAGCTCCCAAGTGAGAGAACTTGGACAGGCATATATATCTTTAAGTTTTCTGTTACATTTCAGTTTTCAGTTCATTAAAGTTTAGCTCCTGTAACAATGCAGTAATAACTGCTTCACTTTTATGTACAAATCTATTTAATGCCATCTTACTCCTTTTTTATAAATAAATGTAGTGCTTTCTCAGTTTCTCTTTTCACACCCATCAAAATAATATCAAAGCAAAAAGAAAGAATATAATAAAATATAATAATGGAAATAAAAACCATAATTTCACAAGCCAGCCAAACTCAGTTCTAAAGCAATTCAACAGTGAAGGTATTATACTGTATAGACACACCATAACTTAATAGTGTACAAAAGAATTGGCAGTGGCCACTAATAAATAGCTAAAAAACATAGAACGGTATGTAACTATACGTCTATACCTTTCTTGCATCCATGCATCAACTCTATCCCCAACTGACCATGCATAATCTCCCATAGCTGCTCTACGTCTCTTTCTTGTTCCTTCATAATGCAAACTAGTTAGAGGACGAGTAGTACGTATTCTGGGGGGTTTGTCTACTTCACCTTCAAGTGAAACCCATTCCTTTAAGGGCCCTGCATCTAGAAAACAGCAACTTTAAAGTTCACAATTCAGGAGCACACAAGTACAAAAATGGATAAGATATCGATGAGAAGTGGCTGGTAATCATTAGCCTCCAGGGTGTACACAGGCCACAAGAGACAATATGAACATATTATAAAGACCTATTTTTTTTATGATATGCATTCATATTCTGATTTATGATAGAGCATCATGATGTCGTTCAATCCATGTAGAGCACCTTAACGTCGTTCAATCCAAGTAGCTGACTAATCAATGTTACTTCAATTTCAATCCTAATCAATGTACAAACATGCATAAGCCATAAGCTTGACCAACCTTCAACAGCTACAAGTGAAGTGTAGCATACATAAGCTTTACCATCCTTCAAAGTCAAAATATTAGCTGTGAACCATGCTGCTTTAAATCCTTCCTCATCTTTGAAAACCTGATACATACGATTGTGTCAGATCACTGGAAAAATTTAATTAAAAGCAAAACATTAGTTTTCATAAACGTAAAGAATGTACATAAAATTAATTCAAATTTAGTACATAATCTGGCTACTTTAACTATGTCAACTTAAAAAAACAATAAATAAACAAATAAGAAAACAACCTCTACAAGTGAGCCCTCTTTGATGTTAGTTTCATCTGGTTTTTCAGACCCATTACGAATAGATAAAGAAGCCTGTATTTCAGGCTCAGATTCAGGAACCATGTCAACAGGCTTGACTAAATCAGATATCTTGTGACCCTTTGGTCCTTTAAAGTTCTTTTCATTGATGTTAATAGAAGTGGAAATGACAGCAGACGAAATGTCTTTGTCATGTGTATGAGAAGCTTCAGGAATATCTCTAACATGGCTAATATTCAGCAGATCTCTAGTTATGTCGTTCAATAATCCAACTTGGTGAGAAGACTCTTGGGCTCCCTTCCAAAAACCCTCTGGGCCAGCTTCAACTAAGTCACATAAAGGTAAAGGATCACCCATGGTTACAATCTTTCCTGCCTGTGATACAGCCTCTGCAGCCAGCTCAGCAGCCTTCACAATGGCATCCATGTTCTCAGCTCTTTTTGTAGCAGCTGAAGCAGCTTCCATTCTCCTTCTAACAGCTTCCTTCGCAGAGCCAATAATAGAACCAGGGCTATTGGTTCCATTATCACCCTTAAAGATGGATGATGGGGTACCTTTTCTAAAACTACTTGTACCCTCATAAAGAGAAATTTTACTACTTAGGCTGGAATTCTCATAACCAGATGAAATCAATGCTTCTTCAGCCATCAGTTTTGCTTGGATTGCAGCATTTGATGCAACATTGGCAGCCGCAGCTGCAGCCTTTGCAACAGCAGCAGCAGCCGCAACTGCAACTGCCGCAGAAGCTAATTTGGCCTCAATATCTGATGTCAATCCAGAACTTTTATGCTTATCCAACTGATTCCATATCTCAAGGCTATGATGCACAGCAGTAGCAGAAAGAGCAGAAGCTTCCTCTGCATGTACCCTAGCCTCCTTAACTTTCATAAGGGAGTCATCTGATAGAATATTCTTCTCAACATTCAGATCGCTTTTAAGGTGATCAGCTAGAGGAGATACAGACACCACTGACTTTTCAACAGTATCTACGGGCACATTCCTAACAGGTGTCACAATGGCAACAGAAGTAGACATGTTACTGACAGGAGTCAGTGCTTGCAAAGCCTTCTGGCCAAGATCCTCAGATACCACAACCCTTTTCCTTTTTCTGGGCTTTGGATCTAAAGATTGCTGAGAATGTGAAACTGTCACAATGTTTGCATCAAGCGGAGAGGCAGTCCCAACAGTGATGCTTTGTAAACCGGCAATGGAAGTTGGAAGACCAGGACTTACATTTTTTATGCCAGAGGAAGGAGGAAGAGAAGATTCTTTGACTGAACTTAACTTAATTGTATCTGAAATGGTTGGTGCCAAAAGATGGGGCCTGTTATCAGGTTCGGGAGGTGGTGAAGGAATCCATGGTCCACGAATGGAGGCTTGGGATATCCAAGATGTGTTATGTCCAAGAAAATTCCTCAGAGGTGGAGTTTCATAAGTATGTATTGAAGCATGTGCCCGTGGATAACCCAAACCAGAACCTCTGCCGATGGCACTAGATTGCAGGGAATCACAAGAGGGAGTAGGAAGATTCCACAGGGGAGATGAAAGAGGTATTAAGGGGTTTACAAATGTTGGAGTAGCCTTGCTGCTAGATTGACCAAGCGGTGAGGAGGTAGCTTTCCCTTGAACTGCACTTTGCTTAGCCGCCGAATCAGAGGTTCTAGCACCTGCAGATCTCAATTCTCAAGAATTGAACAATCAAGTCTAATAATCAAATCAAAGTACAGATTTATCCTCTACAAGATCAGCCTACAAATTCTTCTACCCACAAGAGAGTGATGTGCACCACTTGAAAACCAATTATTAAAGAGCTAAGTATAACCTTCTGACACATGTCACCATGTGTGGGTAGGATGATTTGTAGAAAGATTTATCATTTTTGATATATCAAAAGAGATACCAGAGCGTGATTGTAGAGGTGTTTCAGGATTAACGGGATGAGATCTTTGACTATGATGCCTTTCCATGCAGGCCCTCCACACATTCTCCCAGATGCTCTTCCCACCATCTAAGAACACAATGTGTAGGATCTCAATATTTTCTTATGAAAAACTAAAGGTAAAGGAATATGTAGGGATCAGGATAAACAAAAAAATTAACCTGGCCCACCAAAAGCTGATATCATATGCGCCTCATCAGGTACTAAGCATTGACTGCAGCAACATCAATAACAGAAATAATTGGCAAAATTGATTATCATGCTAAATGTCTATAACGTTCTGTTACTAACAACAAGCTGCTTAAACAAAATAACTATCTCGTGCAGATAGAAATGCCTCCCATGTACCTTGGCTTCAAATAACATTGTGATTAAACAAGTGTATAACAAATCTGAAATTCAACACACCAATTAAAACAGAATGCCAAAAAATACAACCACCCAATATTTCCATTTTAGCAACCAGGGAGAGCAGATGCATAACTGATGATTCATAAGCACATGTGCATGTCACATTCATGTAGCATGCACTGAAGTTACAAAAAAATACAACAAAACCAACATTCAAACTCACATCAAAGCTCCATAGACAAAGATCTGAGCACGCAATTGAACTTGTTGTAAATCCATGAAAGGCTGATGAGACAGAACAGGTGGAGAAGCAGAAGTGTTCAAATCTGGTATGCTGGATGTTGGACCACTTACAAGAACAAATGGCTTTGAGCTATTAGAATCAATATGCCCGTACTGCTGCACAACATTTGATTGCACCATTTGGAAACCAGGAGATGGGCTCAGGGACAAATTAGTTGATTTATCCACTCTTTTAGACTGTCTACTTGGAGTTATGTCTTTCGCACGACTTCCTTTTCTAGAAGATTCCTTTCCGGATGTCTTATTAGATGCCCGCCTAGTTTTGCGCTCAGGTGTAGCTTTAGAAACACAAGGTGTTACTTCTTTATCTGATATCTGTGGACTTCCAAGGGAAATAATTCCTGAACTTACGGTTTTTCGAGGAACTGGCCCAGAAGTTGAAGGAGTTCCCTCCACAGCCTTCAAAAATGAAGAAGCAGAGGATTAAAAAATAAAAGATAAAAAACATCTGACTTTCATAATGAATACAACTGAATAAATGATCCCTGCATATGACGAAAATGAATCTTTTGAGAAACCAGTTTGCAGATTGAGGAAGGAAAACAATCAGGAAATATAAGCGCAGTAAAGAGGACTACAACTCCATATCTTGGATTACCAACTGCACCGAGACTTACTGTTGATTCCTTGTTGGCTGTAGCAACAGGAACTGATTGCGTCTTGCTGACATCTTCTGTGATCATATCCGTAACAACCGTTCTGGACAAACCAGGCACTGGATTTACCTCTGGAGGCAAGCTTCTCTCATCCTTAGATGTGTTATTCTCCTTTGGATCTTGTACAGTAGACACCACATTTTCTGTACCACTTTTTATGAACTTGGGAACTTGCGGTTTCTGATTAGAAGCCTTCACTTGATTCTCATCCTCTTCAATATGAGACTGGCTTCCAAATGAACTAGAGATAGTGGAAGTATTATTGACTGGAAAGCTTCCGATCTCATGCAACTCAATGCTAGAGTAAGGTAAAGGAGCAGATGATATGGAACCTTTGTTTCCAAGTAAAATGTCATCACCTACAAGGATAATATTGTAACAGGTAAGAAACATTCGAGTGAATGTAATGATAAAGAGAAAACGATAAATAAATAAGAAAAAGGAAGGACAGATCGAAAGTTACTAAATAGATAAATAAACCAAGAATCCCAACAATCATATGGAGCCATTGATAACGGTGCATGGTTATTAAAAAAGGTCAACTATAAATAACAAAGGCATAGGACTATGAAGAGTAAATAAGGTGGTGGTCAGAATGGTTATTCTAAGGGCGGCCTAGTACACAAGGCTCCCACCTAGTGGGGTCTGGGAAGGGTAGATGTATGAAGTGGCTTTTTCCAGATTTTAACCCGTCACCACCAGGTTACATGGCAAGCAACCATACTGTTGCATCTAGGCTCGCCTTCTAATGGTTGGGATTCTAAGGCTGTCACAAAAACTACTAATGTGAGTCCAAAAAGATTCATCTCTCAGGTTCAACCCCATTTCAATAACGAGAAAGTTATATATGAAGGAATTAAAAAAGCACATTTGGATTGCTCATATATTTCACTGTCACATTTTGACTTTATCCACAAAACTCAATAGTAAAAATATTCAATTATAAAAAACTTAAATTTTTTGCCTGTTATAGAAGCACATCAACCATAAACAAAATGATGCACAATTTGAAAGGAATCATAAGAGGACAACAAGACCGGGTTAAAGATTACCTAATATTTTTGAGGATGACTTGTCATGATTCTCCTGTAAAGTCTCCTTGTCATTCTTAATTGAAGAAACTTCAATTCCATCACTTCGTTTCTCTGTTAACTTGCATGAAACTGGACTTCTACCAATCTCCTCTGTGTATTCCTGAAAAACCTTAACATCTGGTGATCCTTGAGGTTCATCAGTATTTGAAGTACCACAAGTGCCTACATTATGAAGACAATCATTTACTGTCTCACATAGCAGTTGTCCGGAAGTATCAGAAGAATGAAGTTTTTCTGTTTCTGTATCAGGACAAGGAGCAGTTTCCTTGTCAGAAGACCCAAGAGGGGTAGATATGCTTGTTTTCTCAGCTATTTTGGATGCAGATTCTTCCTTTTCGTCAACGGAAGAACATACAACAAGATTTATCCTTTGAAAATCATTGTGAACGGTAATCTCATGTGTGGAAACATCTTTCAGTGAAGGAGGTGGAATGTCTATTATATCACAGGATGGCAACCTACTATTCTCTGAAATAATTTGTGAGGCTGCAAATATGATGAAACAGAAACATTAAAGTTTGGACTGTTATGAAACCATGGTAGTAAAGATCCAATCATATATAAAACCTTTTTATCCCATCAGTTAATAAAAAAATGACACTTCATTGTCGTAACAAAGTTTTTACACTTGCAGTGGAATTTTAAATATTTATTTTAATATAGGCAGCATCACGAATCAATAAAAGGGCGGTCCGGTGCATGAGGCTCCCACCTAGTGGGGTCTGGGGACAGTAGGTGTACTCATGTACACAACCTTACCCTCACAAGCGAATAGGTCGTTACCGTTGCACTGAGGCTCACCCTCTATCATGAATCTAATAGGGTTAACGCTTGAAAATGTCAGTATATCAAAATTAGGTCCACTACAATATACCTGAACTGTAGACAGGCGCGGCATTGATTGATACTGTAGAAGTTGTCAAATCAGTTTCCACGCTACCTGCAGCAACAGACGGTGAACCCGCTCCCTTGTCAACAAGAGGGGATTGGTCAACATCACAAGGTATTTGGTTAGATTCAGAATGAATCCTTGTACTCTCTTGGTCATTGACAGAAACATCTTGATCAAAAATTTCATGGCCACTCTGCCCATTGTGTTCAATGTTCTCACATATTTCAGTTGATTCACCCAAAGTAGGAGATTTTGTTGAAGAACTTACAAAATTAAAACTAGAAAAACCTCCTACCTTGTTGTCACTATTTCCTTCACTGATAGTAGAGATGCTATTTTCTTCTGCAGTAAATATAAATGCCTCTGTTTTGCTTGATATTGTCTCTTGATCCATGTGGTCACTACTCTCCAATAACTCATTTTCCTTACTGACACTGTTCACATCATGCGTCTTCTCCAAGACATCCACATTCTGCGGGAGATTCGTACAAATCCCACAATTGGAATTATTGTCCTCGACTACCTGCCCCTCATAAACAATATCATCTTTAATTAAAACCTTTGGCGAGTCACGTGACTTCAATGCAGATGGATCATCCAGTTCATCTTTAAGCAAAATTACATCTTCACTAGGTCTGTCCGGAGACAGATCCTTGAAACATGTATCTTCACTGCATCTTTCTGCCTTCTGCAAATCAGAATCAACATCATATTCCATGTCATCGGATTCCTCTAAAGTATCTGCCCCAGTCTTAAAACTTTCAACTACACTCACAGTTTCCAAAACTTCTACAGGGATTGAACAAAGAGATTTATCATGATGATGTGCATCACCCTTAACTGCATTTCCATCCCGAGTTTGAACATCTACATCATCTTTGTTCATCATATAAGATTCCAGATCTTGATTATCAGTTTCTGTTTGTAAAGGACAATATTGTTCATCACTCACATGCTGCACAGACTTTTCAGTAATATTAGTTTGCACCCCAGATAAAGATGGATCGTCTTGATTTTTGTCATCATGCGACTCATCTGCCACCGTTTCAACTCCACTTTGGTTTGTATTGTTACTTTTGTCAGCATTGAAGAGACCCAGACTTCCCTCAGATGCAGGCAAGTCAACATTTCTACAAACATTATTTACTTCTAGATTACCTGAACTTCCATCAACGGATAATTCAACTTCATGACCTTGGGGAACTGCAGCCTGAGATTGCTCTATTCCTACATCCTCCTTTAATCCAGACAAATTACCACGAAGAACAGAAGGTGCCAGTAAATCTGTAACGTCATCTTTAAATTCCTTTTGATCATCAGGTTTTTTGTTGGGGTCCATTTGCCTTGCTAAACAGGCCAGTTCATCACAGGCATCTGACTCCTGAATAACAGTTTGTCTATGAATATAATCCTCCTGTCCAACAGATTTTAATAGCATTTCAACAGATTCCGAAGAAGTAGCCTCAGACCAAACATTGACATGCCTTGATATAGAGCAGGATTCAGCTGCAGTTGTACTGAACTCTATGCCACTACCCCCCCTGGAGAATGCGTCAATCCACTGGTTATCTTCGTTGCTTTCAATGCCAAGGAAAACTTCAGTTTCAACCAAACTATCAAATCTTAAATTTCCTTGAATGCTTTCATCAAAATCAAACTTGGGGAGAGCGTATGGCCTTAATACTGGAGGAACTTTGGCACTCCCTTCATCAGCTAAATGGAGATTCTGGCTCTGAAAATCATTGTCATCATAATCCATGGGTGTATCCCTAAAACAAGTGATCATGTTAGAATAAGAGAAACAAAAAGAATAATGAGCTTAAATTTGACATGAATATATGCATTCATAGACAGATAGAGATGTACATAATTTGAACCATAGCTATGGGTATGTGGTACATGTATAAATGTGGTTCATTTTGGAGGGTAGTGAGAGAACCTGATTACAATCCACCACATGGACATATGCATTCACCGTCAAGCATAGATGTGCAAAACGAATACAATGAAACTCAATCATTTAAACTAAAAGTTGCTAGATTGTTGCGAAACAAATTACCACCCAACACAAAGGAATGAGGGAAACATATAACCTCGACTTAAAAAAGCAGGAAAAAAATTTGTATAATTTATTTATTTGGCTTTTATCCCATAAATCAAAATTTCAAATCCAATTGCAAATACATACCTATTACTGAACATAATTTATAAATGAAAAATATATATCATATCATAAATACCTAAGGTTTGCCTGTGGTAACATATCAATTTATCTAATATGCAACTGATAAAGTTTGAAGGTTGTTTGAGTGATCCAGGGTGTTGGTTTAAGAATGTTAAGTAAGAAAAGTGGCTTCATAAATAATTGAAAGAGTACAGGTTATTTTGATTTCATAAATTATTCAAATGGGTTGACTCGCAACCTCTCCTACAGCTGGAAAGCTTTTTTTTTTGGGAATAGTACATGGCCATAGTAGCTTTTTTTTTGTTTAAGTGATCCAGTGGCTTCATCATGCAAAAAGTGAAAGGCCTAAAAATGGATAAAATCATCATAAAATGGAAACAAGAACAACGAAATTCTAAACGAAGTGAACTGTGTTAGGTCTCAACTCATCATAAAATGGAAACAATATAAAAAATGAAACAATTTACACACTGATTTAACCACACTGTTAAGTTACAAGCAGCTAAGGAAGAAAGGAAATATTTTTAAGGCGAAACTCACCATTTCAAAGCAACTGAAGAAATTTTTTTGCCCTAATCACAGAAAAAAATTAAAAACCCAAAGTCTGGACATGAACAGTTACCAGAACAAGTAAGTCTAAAGACGCTACCTCCCTCCATCCGGCGAGGAAATCCAATCCTTTTGATCTCACCTTTTCCCAAATCGTACACTCATCTACTGCTTCACACAAAAACAAAAACAAAAACCACTTCATAAGAGTTCAATAAAACAAATTGAAGAAGAAAAAACAAATAAAGAGAAAAGCAACAGAGTGAATTGAAAAAATTGAACCTGAACGGTGGATTGGAGTTCTCAGTGATCAAATTAGGGTTCCAGAGAGAGAGAAGAAGAGTGTGAGAGGGATTTGTTTTTTGGTTGTGTTGGTAAGTTGGTTCTTGTTTCTTCTTTGGCTGAGGAAAAAGCACTTTTTTAGAGAATTTCTTTTTTCCAAAATAAGAGAAGAGAGGTGTCAGCGAAGGAATCGAAATTTATAAAAGTGGGTTTGTTCGTAAATAGTCAAGATCCAACGGGTATGAAGGGGATCGCAATGTGACACGTGGGTGCTTCTGATTCGTCAATTCAAAGTATCTATAATCTAGGCTACTGGATTATCTAGGGTTAAGTACAATACTGTTATCAACTCTATAGTGTAGAGTAGGGAGAGCGGTTTCTCATGTTGGATATCTTTTTTAAATAACTTGTTTATAATTTATTTGTAATAAGTAAAATCAATCAATCAATTATTATAGTGGAGTTTTCTCCGGATGAAACTTCATCCAATTTTAGAATTAAAAAATACATAAAAATTTCGAATATTGAGGAAGAAGGAAGAGTTGTGTTTTGTTGAAGCTATTAAAGGAGGAATGAAGAAGAAATGTGTTGCTAACAAAACTGAGACGACGACTTTCACTTTGTAAATTTCGAATATCTACCATGCAAAATAAATAAAAAAGTTATAGATCAACATTAGTCACGATGAACATTTTTTAAGACTAAATTGATCAATTTAAATTTTGTTGCTATTTAATGTGATAGAATTGGTTAATTGGTTTCTAAACTTCCAAAAAGAATTTGAATTTTGATAAAACTGGGGTTAGACAGAGAGAATACAAGAGATGTTGGTGTAAAAACTATTGTCCATGTGTCATGTTATGACCCGGAAACAGAACAACCAATACCCTATAATTAAAGATACTGGTGGGTTGATGATTCCAATTAAAGAGTATGTCATATAAGGCAAGCAAATTAATATCAAATTATGTTAAAATGTACATTAAATTTCTTTGAACCCATGCCTTGCTCCATGGCCTATAACAATCTCTTAAGTAATGTCATACCCGCCATGGCTTGTCTGTTAGATCCTTTGACACTATGTACCTGAACTTAGAACTGTAAGGCAGCCATTCTATGATCTGAGATGGTTTTTTGTTGGATTTACGATGGAGACACTTCTGTATTGAATCACGCAGCTTCTTGTCAACCCTTTCCATGACCCATCCTAGGAGATCATCTAAGTTGATTGATGCTTCTCTAGAATATCTTTCCACCAATTTTGGGATAAAGACTTTACCTGACTTATTCACAACTACATTGGCTTGAAGAAACTCTCTCATGGCAACATTTAATTCATCTCTTATATTTGATGCTGAATATAGTTTTAGCTGCAACATTGTACAATAAAATTCTTGATCAACCCTTTAAAATATGGGCATCAGAGAGTAGGGAGTATTACAATTAAAATATCACACAACCTATAACTTTTAAAATATGCTTGAGTGATGAGTTATGACCACAAAATACTAATGAATAATGAAGGGAAATACATTATGAGACAAGGCTAACCTCCTGATAGAGCTCTGGGGAATTCCGTATGCTAAATACGTCTGTCAAAAGCAGAGGAAAAATTATATGTGCTGAAAAATATTTAAACAAGATCATCACTGGTGAAGTGAAGGATATTACATGCATCACAGAGCGTTATGCACATTTATCCAAAATGCAATTTGTCCATCACATTCCATTTGACTGACATTCACCCTTTCCAGTTGTTCAACTAGAATTCTGAAGGTAAAGAGATAAAGAACATGTCTAGTCAACAATTCAGTCATAAGAAATTTAGCAGAAGCTTGAACGGAATAACAAGTACCTTGACAACTAGGACTGAAATATCCTCCCACATTAGATTTAAAGATACCATTGAGTTATCTCAACAGCCAAATTTTCAGACACGCCATTTAGAGAAGGTTTTTTAAATGACTTCTCAGTTTTCTTTTATCTTCATCTACCCCAAATTATGTGGTTATCCTCGATCGACTCTTCTTACTATGTCCTCTTTTAATTTTTGGCTTACATGACCAAATATATTAGCAAGATTCTGTCATCTTTACCTTAAAAGAATGCTACACCAACTTTCTCTAAGGTTTTTAGCCTGCTCAAGTTGTCAACATTCAGTACCATAAATCACTTCTGTTTCTGTAGTTAGTCGGTAAAAATTTCATCTAAACTCAAGAGGCACCTGTTGTCAAACTTTACCTACCTCATGTGCATGAAAAGAAGAAAGGAAATCCAATGGTATGAAGCAAGTAATGTTAAGAGTGAGAACACGAAGTATAATAAACTGCATTATGACCGAATTTATGCGTAGGACTTGCCATTAATATTAAATTTGATGTCCATTGTATCATTACCTATACTACTACCCAAAAAATGCATTATAGTATCCGAATTCTCCTTTTCCCAAAAGCCCACTATGTAGTTCTTATTATAACTTGAAAAGGATGTTTAAAATGCCACTCCAACTTCCACCATTGTATCATTACCTATACTACTTCCACTAAACCCATTACACACTCCAATTTTCAAGTTCAAAAAATTGAAAAATAATCATAATAAAAAGGTGGATCGACAGGAGCATATGTGCGTGCAATGACCCCACTTTTTAAATAATGACTTCCAGACATCCTAAAACATCAAATTGTGAAACTCAAGGTATTTAGGGGAGGGTTGCAGAGGCAAAGACACATCTGGCTCAAAACCAATAAAAAAAAGGTCTTGGGATCCCTTTGGTGCTATGCCCATGGGTTTTTTTAGTTGGGTTTCTATCGTAGACATGCAAAGGAGTTGACATGCTCTGTCATATAGTTTCTGTAGTTTATTTTTATTTTTTGCGATGGTGGATTAACCAATACGACCGTCAAAAGCTTTTGTACATGATAGACTACTAGTTAACTTTCAAATTTTCTGTCAAGCAAATAATTTGAAGGTTTGATATGGGTTTAATATTCCACATTGATTCACCTCAACAATAATTGAATTTGGGTACTCATACTTTTAACATCTTGTTTGAAATTATCAGTCTAAGAACCAACCTGTAGTTGTTGATGGCATAAGAAGCATGAGAAGAACGACATTTGCGAGGAGATATCCAAGATATTTCCACAGCTGGTTTGCTAGACCAGTCTCGGTCCTCTCCAACTCAATGTTGAGGCTTTATAGCATTAGTGGATGAGCTTGACAATAAATGTGACCTACTGTTTTCAAGATTTACAGAGGCTGCACTACGGAGCCAGCAATATACAGTGACCATATACTTCACATCTCCTCAGAAAGCCTGCTTGGACACTGGTATAGATGCTCTTTTAAAGTTCGCAATACTGGAGTTTTTTCCATGGTAGAAAACTTCTCCGGAACCTGACATGTGATTCAGCTGAGAATGTTAGGGCAAACATCAAGAGCATCTTGCGTGTACAAGTACTATCTTATGTATGCTATTATATATAAACACCATTTCCATTCATAGCAAAAGTGAAGGAAACGAGCAACTGCAACTATATACATAAATAAAATAAGAGCAATACCAATATATCCTACCTTGGTAGAATCAGGACAGGTGTTTCCAAAATAATTTTTGCCTTTGGCACTGGATAAAGGAACATGACTTGACCCAAAGATTCTATTCCTCAAGTCAATATTAGAAATCAGAGCTCGCAGGGGGAACTTTTTTTATGAACAGAAAGCACTTGAAACCATACTTGGATGCTTCCTGGATTCATGCCTTGTGTGAGCAGGTGAAGCCACAACAGAATTTTGCTCAATAGGTGGCCGGCTAACACACAGTTCGAAAATACTTCTGTATATAGAAAGCACATGCTGCTCACGGCTTGTAACCTCTTCTTCAAGTAACTGAATTTCAGCAATTAAGTCTTTTGTCTAAGAAGGGAAAAAGAAAGAACAGTTAATTTCCACATAACAACTTAACAATCACTCATGGTCATAGCTTATATGAGAAATATTACGTTTTGCATTACACGTGATAACCAAGTTTACAGTCCAATTGAAGAGTCCCTTTACGCATATCACCAAGCTAGATCCTTTACATGAGAATCAAGTTATCTAGTCAAAACAATTCATAATTTTGAATATCTTATTCTATGTTAGGTCAAGTTTTTGCAAACCTACACTTCAGTAAGTGATTTCATGTGGTCAGACTTCTGTCACAAGACTATACACTGAAAAAGTGCATCAGATAGTAGTCAAGAACCATATTTAGCTGAAACCTTAAGGTGTATAGTGAATGCCTAAGAACAGTTTATATCCTTACATGTCTATCACATCTTAGAAATTTAAAGCATGAACAGAGGACAGGCCATTGCCTGAGCAGCAAGCCTGCAGATGTCAAATTACCTGAGCAGCAAATTGCCTGTGTCCAGGAGATAAAGCACTTGACGCTCGTCCCATTGCCCTCTCCAGCAGCATACACATAGACTTCTCCTGTTGTAGGTGTGACTGTAGCTGCTCAACCTGGAAATCAGTGTATGGCTCAAGACATCAGTGATGTAATTCGAAACCATGTGCAACCTGGTTCTTATACTTCCAATGTAATCTGAAACCTTTTTTTTTATTTTTCCTCACTTCTCGATTGAACTTCTGTTATGCGTCAAAAGTAAAAAAGCAATAACTCAATTTTCACAACTGGTTTTTTTTGGTGGGGCATGCAGAAGTTCAGCACATTCAGAGTTATCTCAACATGTGGAGAATTAAACTAAGTTGTTCCAATAGTATGTCGAATCGAAATGAGAGATGAGAGCCATTACATCCAAATATAGCTTACATTTTTTTCCAAGGATGCTCTTTGACTTGAAACAGTACTATTGTTTATACAAGTGAGGTTGTCATGCAAAGGATTTTGCAACCAAGAAGCCCTTACGGAAGGTGGTGATACCTGATTAGATCATGGCAAAGCCAGTCAAATATCTTGAGTCATGCCCAATATTACAACACAGGGGGGCTACACAGTGCACATAAAATGCATTTTTAAGAAGAATTACGAAACATGACTTGAAAAGTTAAAAATCAAATTTTAATTATAGTCCCACAACTCACAAGAGATTCCTATTGGTCTTTCTCTATAGTATGAAAAACTTCACCCCCTGAGATTTTCAGGTTCCTGTCAGAAGCACTGAAAAGTACAAAAAAAGAAGAAGAAAACAAATGCACCATGTCACAAAACAAAGCAGCTTAAGATGAATTTAAAGAAACAAGATCAACATTTAATGAAACAAGAAAGTAATCCAAACAAATATGCAATGACTGCAATTTGTCTAAGGAAACAAGATAAACATTTACAATAAAAAATTAATCCATTCTTGAAAAGTATCCTTGATCAAGTTTTCCAAAATGTTATTCCACTAATATATTCAACCAGAGCAACTTAAAAAAATGGAGAGCACATCATATCCACTAGACCATTGCTCAATGATGGTAGGTCGCCATGCATGGATTGCAACCCAAGGGTTTGAATCCTTGAAGCGCCACTTCGGGAAGACCTTACCTAGTAACCATCACGTGGACCTAAGGGTTAGTCTCACACTATGTCTGTGGGATCTTGGTCAAAGACCAAAAAAGAGCTTGTCATCTACCATCCTCCGCTCCATTTTACACATTTCATGATGCTCATGAATTGAAAAGAAATTAAAACTTACATTCCCACAGAAGAAATTGAGCAAGTGCAAATAAGCCTCAGACCAACGGAAAGAAATTCACTATTAACTAATTTTTGTAACGAAATTATTAAAAATCAAAGAGCAAGAAAAGATTGCTTCAAACATTGAAGATAGCAAGAAACTAAAAGAACCATCCAAGATTCACTTTTACACAGTTGCAAAATTTTGAAGATAGCAATGCCAATGGCAACAATCCTTTGAATGCAGAACTGATTAAATTTAATCTTGCTGAAGATGGGAACGAATTTGAATCACAAATCACAAAGACCATAACATTCTTTCCTGCAGAAGTCTTCTCCAAGGCTTCATCTTATGAAAGCAAGAATGGAAGTGAAGTTGTTCCTGACCATCAGCATTAACATACGCCACATTTCATAGTTCTTTCGGCAACCATTATCTGCATTCTTAAATGGTGATAAAGTCTTCTTCTGCTAAGTAACTAACCGCATCTTAATTTCATCAAACTGCTCTTCAGATTGCTTCAAACATTGTTCAGAATCAAGAAACTTGTAAAGAATTGCCAAAAACAAAGAACTCTCCTAAATCAGTGCAAGAAGACACCATCCCTTTAGCATCAACAAATCTCAACTACAAGAGTGTCAAAGAAAAAGTGAGATAATAAAAATAAAGGACTATGTTACCAGAATGAAGGAGGGTCAGAAAGACATCTACTACATCACTGGAGAGAGCAAGAAGGACATGGAAAAACAAACCGGTGGCAGAGAGACAAGGTTCGTAAATTTTCTCCACTGACTTTGTGATTTCTTGGATTAATTCTGCAACTGTGACAAGTTAGATTATTGCTAAGACTTCTACATTTTCCAATGGAATTTCTTTCAAGGCCTTGTTTAATTCTGAACTCATCTTTGTGCATGTTCTTGAATCAAATAAAGCAGAAGAAGAAAGGTAGATGGAGACAGAAGAAGATGAAAGAGCAAGAAAATAATGTGGAAATTTACCTTATTGTCATTGATTAGAAAGTGAAGTCAATATGACATATTTATACAAAGGAAAAAGAGGAAACAAAGAAAGCTTGTAAATCAAGCAACTAATACAAACTTTATAAAATAACTATTAACTTCCTAACTAACTTCTAAAATAATATCTAAAATATTTTCAATAAAAATACTAGAAAAAGAAAACATATATAAATTTTATTAAGCATTTCGCTAATAGAATGTAATGTTATAATTTAGCTCAATCTAAGAAACCGAAGATGACAACAATAACAAGCAAAATGAAACATGATTGAATTTCAGTTAAAAAAAACATAAAGAAAAAACCTCTTAGAGCGCTTGTGACTAGTTTGGTCTCGTGTATCTTCAATTTCATCATATCCACCTGCATGATCTGCGTCACCGCCATCTTTATCAAATACACGATAATGAAACTCACCCATCATTAATGCTTAACTGTTCTTGAAACCTTCGCATTCTTCTTCTTCTATTAACACTAGTGAAATAAATTGATTGTTTCAGAAAAGGGTAAAATGAAAAGGAAGAATGTGAATGGAAATAAATAAGTGGAGTTACCGAAAGACTGCGAGAATCAGAAGAAAAAGGTTAAGTGTGAGATTGGAATTGAATTCGTTGAGGATTGAGTAGTTGAGTGCATTGAATGTAGGGATTTAATTGATGTACTGATATCAGAATTTAGCACTCACTCTCTCAGTTTTACACACAAATAAACATGGAGGTTGTGAAGTGGTTGCAGAAAACGCAGAGTGAGTGTTAGTAAGAGAGTTATGACTGATTTTGAAAGCCAGTCCGTTTGATTCACCCGCCAATGTCTTTGCCTTTCAAAATCTGTTATCACCCACTAGAAGTTGGTCTAAGTCTCACTTCAAATGTTCAATTTCTCTCTCACTTCCTCCCATGTTACTTAACCATGGTGAAACCGGTTAAGGATTAACTGTTTTTTAACGGTGTTTTATTTTCTATCCCAAACTTATCATATTTTGATTGATTTAGGATATGAAATAGGACATCATTTGGAATAGATAACTTCATTCTAAAATTGGTTATAGGTTAGAGTAAAGATATATTTTGGAGCTAATATGTACGAATTTAATTCGTGAAAAATTAAAAACCTAAGTTTATCGGTCAAACTAGTAATTTTTAAGACAGGTTGACTCATAACAAAAAATTTAAAGGCATATGTGTTCTTAAAAACAGCAACTAAAAATTGACAATTGGATTCCGGCCCAATGAATACCTAAAAATATGTTATCATGAGTGTCTAAATAGATCATCTCTTAAATGGTAATTGTCGCACTAATTAAATATTATCATATAAATAAATAAATTAAAAATAATATTTTTATATGATTTATTAAGATTTGATTGGTAAGAGATATGGAGAGATAATTTTCTGGGATGGATTGAAGGATTCAACATGTATCATGATGATCAAAGTGGCAAAAGAACTGATTACTGAAAAACAATAGTACAAAGTTGAAGGTATGTGAAAAGTTTTTTCTAATGTGAATTTTTTTCGAAGATTGGAGAGAAATAAGTGAATATACAATACTTTTTACTTTTAGATATAAAATCATTTTGAAGGATCTAAAATAGAGATATAGTTCCTCTGTTGTGCGGGTGCATTTAGGTGGTAAAGTGTCTGTATAGAATTTTTAATTGAGAAATAAATGTGTGATTATAATAATATATTTGCACAAATTGTTATGAGAAAAAGAGATATACATAGATAACGTAAAAAAGTTATATTATTATTGTACTATTTATTATTTATTTTTAATGATCATTAACTTTAAAAAATATTATAAATAATACAATAATTATATATAATTTTTTACATTATCAATTCGCACTATTATACTAATAGGTGAGGTAAACTTCAATCCCAAAAAACATTGATTAATGAAAAAGTAAAAAGTAAGGATTCATCACGAATATGCACACATCAGCGTTTAATATAAATGAATACAACACTTTCCCTGTGAAATTTACGTCTCTGGCTTGTAATAAATCGTGACAATCATTAACATCCCTAGTAATAAATCGTGAATTTATTATATTATAATCATTATTTTTCAATTAATGGTCATAAACATATACTTTATCATTCCTCAAAACACACCATACTCTAAAGATGTTTCAATAAGGTAGTGGATATCAATGTACATTGGTTCAAGTGGTATATATTTGATTCTCTTTAAGTAATGTTTCAGGTTTTATGACTAATTTATTATATTGCCTCCAATGCGAGGATACCTATGAAAAAATCAAAAAATAAGGCAACGGATGCTATGACTAATTTTTGTGTCGAATTTGAACTGGAAAAATAATTTAATATTGAATTGAATTCAAAATTAGATTTGAATTAATCCTCATCAAATCAAGTTTAATTAAATCAAGATGAATTCGACTCGTAGTTTACCGTAAATTTGCAGTTGAACTAAATAACTGTACATTGATTCATCTAAATAGGATTTTAACTTCAAATCTAAATTTGTTTTTAAATATAATAAAGTAAAATAAATTAGATATTTAACAAGGTAATTTCCAATAGCTTAAGTCATTAGAAGCAAAGTATGCATACATTTTAAGAACTAAAATAATCTCTTACTAATTGAAACTGAATAAAAAATAAAAAGATAATGAGTGAAAAGAAAAGTAACAAATAAAGATATAATTAGAAGCAAAGTATAAATATGTAATAATCTCAAAACATAAAAATTAAAAAATTGAAATAAGATAAAAATCTAAAATATGAAAAGATATGGAACATATTGAATATTGATTAGGTCCCAGCCAATGAGAAGTTAGAAGGAGCTAAATATTTCTCCAAGTTGGTCGTCTAGAATATTCTACATTCATAAATAGTTTTAGAAAATAATATATAAGGGGTTTAATGCAGCAAGAAAAGACAACACAGATATACATATATAGAGGCTGCTATTCTACAAAGCCGTCCAACCACTCTTGTGGATCAGTTTCTATAATCATCGTATTAAACAATTCAAATGAGACGTTGAATCGGACAACTTTTTATTTTAATGCTGACTTTATTATTCATCTGGAAAAGAATATTGGCTTATTCCATTGATAAACGTGAACATATATACTTTAATCGATGGACAATTATTAGAGCTTATCAACTTTGTGAATATGAGTAGGAGACCTGTTCATCTATCGTTATCATAGTGAAATTATAATGGGAGCTTGGTATTTTTTTTGCCACCCCTCTTATCATCATCATCATTAATTTAAGCCTCCTTTTGCTCATTTGGTTAGTGAGAAAAGGACTGGTCCTATACTTTTTAATATATATGTGTTTTATTAACTTTATTTTGATAGTATTGTTTAGAGAAAAAAATGTATACACTGTCATTGCATCATCCAACGTTCACTTCTAATGTATATGTTGATTGTGTATATACTTTTACATTGTTATTGTATAGATTTAATTGTTTAATGGGCTTGTCAAGTCAAATATTATAAATTAAGTTTTTTACAATGAAAAAACTATATGTGACCAAACAAATATACAACCATAATTTTGGTGAAATAAACTTATTAACTTACTTATAAAACTCCTGATGCCATTTTTTATATTAACTTATAATTATATTTCAATGGCTTACAAGGCTACTGGAGTTATTAAACCAGGCATAAACTATAGAGTCGAATATGCCTGTGAGCTCGTCATTTTATTCCAATCATTGCTTAGTTAACTTAATAGTCATCATCATGACCTTCATGCACTTTTGACTTATATATTTTTTTTATGTCTAATCTCTCAATTTTATCTCTTATGCAATTCTTTTAACATTGGTTGTTTGAACACCAAGGTAACATTAAAAAAAAGTATATCTTTTTACAAAAAAAAATAATATATACTTTTTTAATCTCATCCAATTACACAATTGTTCAAATCTTGAACGACACTTATTGAAACAAAAGTTACTCATCAGGAAAGGTTTAGTTCCTCAGTGAAGGTATACTATTGATTTCCACTTTCCTTGCCACCTCTTATGGCTAGTTCGCACAAAAGAGCACAAACTTTTGCCTGTTAAAACTTCTTTTTGTTATCGTAGAGATTTGGGTTGCCATGTTTGTGTGGTGAGAAAAATTGAATATTTTTGTTATAGATTGTGGAGTTAAATGATGAATATAACGATAAAAGCTTTGTTTTGTTATTTTGTGTTGTTATGGACGAAGATGTTGGAGAATGAATGATGCATAAGAAGGTGGATAGGGAGAACATGAACAAAAAGAAATCGTTTTGAAACCACCTCAACAAACTAACAAATACATAGAAAGGTTGATGACCACGTCAAAAAAAAGTTAGTTACTAAATGACTAATAAGAGCTTGTAACCTTACTTAAGTGACTTACGTTAGAAAAAATGGTGATGACCTAAATTAAAAAAATTAAAAATAAATTCACAGAGTAAACGTACTTTTTTTAATAAAAAATGAAAACAAGAATCTTATCCTAGAACTTTTAAAAAAGAAAGTATAGGGCAAGGGTGGTTAGGTTCCCTCCACCACTAACTCATGAAGCGTAATCCAACCACTCGTGTGGACCATGGTCGGTGCCAGTGACCCCACAATTCACAATCATAGCCGATATATTTTATGTAAAACACTTGTTATATATACCTTGCCAAAGGTTTCTGATGCTAAGACACACACTAATAGCTTCTTAATTGTTAAAGAGCTAGATTGTCAATTTTGAAGTTAAGTAACAAAATGGTGAAAATAGCTTTTGGTACCTTTGATGACTCTTTTAGCGTTACATCTCTCAAGGCTTATCTAGCAGAGTTCCATGCCACTCTCATTTTCGTCTTTGCTGGTGTTGGGTCAGCCATTGCTTACAGTAAGTATACGCTGTTGTCCTTCATTAAAGTATATATACATAATACAATACATGCATGTATATATGTATGGCTTACTATATATTTACACATTTTCGATCAAATATTTTCCATCCGATATATATCTTCAAAAGGTTACATTAAGAATAACATGTCATTGCTTAATTATATTTTTTTTATACAAAACCATTACATAATTCTTTTTTTCAATTTATTGTATTACTTACAACAAAATAATATATATTACTTATAAACCAATTATTAATAAACAAAGTTGTAGTAAATGTGACTTTCGTATAGGTATTTATATGAGGATTTTAGTAAGATATTTTTAAAAATATATATTCTAAAGTATATCTATAATATGATATATCATTTTACTAAATACTGATAGTCATAAAAGATTGGTAAACTAATGATTAATAAGTGTTAGTGTTTATCACTTTATCTAGTAATGGTAGGGAATGATTGAATGGTAAAATTTGTTGGCATGTAGATGAGGTTACAAAAGATGCAGCTTTGGATCCAGCTGGTCTAGTAGCAGTAGCATTGGCACATGCATTTGCACTATTTGTTGGAGTCTCTATCGCAGCCAACATATCTGGTGGTCATTTGAACCCAGCTGTTACTTTTGGATTGGCTATTGGAGGAAACATTACTCTCCTCACTGGTCTCTTCTACTGGATTGCCCAATTGCTTGGTTCCATTGTTGCATCCCTTCTCCTCTCTTTTGTCACCTCTAAGGTCTCTATTAATCTCTTCATTCACCATTTTTTACATCATAATTTATTACCCATATTTATACTATATTAACTAATACTAATCTTTATCACAAGTCTTCAATTTTATTTTAATGTAAATATTTTTTACATTATCAACTTATCAACAGATTAGATACTAGCCTTTGACTTTCAATCCTACAACATGTTAATGATATGTAACATATTTGATGTTTCCAAATTACTTAACAACGTCAGAAGGCTTTACTAAATCAGTGTATAAAAATTAAAATCTTAAACAATTTGTCCTGGGCTATAACAAAATGTTAATACAAGTTGATAGTTGAAAATTTTGTGAAATGATTTTTATCCTATGAGATAATTGATAATGAGAAAAAATGCATGTACTGGAAATATAAGAGTTTTATATATTGTTACTGTATCATATTCATACGTCATTGGTTGGCAGAGTGTTCCAACCCATGGACTATCTTCTGGAGTGAACACATTTGGAGGTGTAGTGTTCGAAGTTATTATTACATTTGGATTAGTGTACACTGTGTATGCCACAGCAGCTGACCCTAAAAAGGGCTCATTGGGGACCATTGCACCCATTGCTATTGGGTTCGTTGTGGGTGCCAACATCTTAGCTGCAGGTCCATTCAGTGGCGGTTCAATGAACCCAGCTCGATCATTTGGCCCAGCTGTGGTTAGTGGAAACTTTGCTGAAAACTGGATCTATTGGGTTGGCCCATTGATTGGTGGAGGCTTAGCTGGGTTGATCTATGGTGACATATTCATTGGTTCCTATGCCCCTGCATCTGAAACATACCCTTAAGAGATAAATCAATTCTTGTTCTTTGTGTGTGTACTTTCAAGCTTCAACCTTGTTCACAGTTTGTTGTTCTTTGTGAAATCAACTTGTTATATTGTACCTTTAATTATCTATCCACGGCTTGATAACATGTAAATTATATGTCAAGATGTATGAATTGAAGATGGAATTGGATGGTTTCTTCATTTTCTCATATTGGTTATAATATTAGTCCTTAATGCATTCTATATAGAGGAGATTATCTCCAATGACTAAGAGTCTAATATTGGAATATAAAGTAAATGAGATTGGATATTTTTTTAAATAATTTTATTTAAAAATTATTTTAAATCTATATTAAATCCTCACTCGCCAATTAAGCTCTTAAATTGATGGGATGCAAGAGACATTGCACAGATGGAACAAAAATTAAAATAATACAAAATAAAGGAAATTTTAATCTTCAAATCAGATAAAGAACAAAAGTTTATTACACAAAGGTTCATTAGTTTTGATTTAAAGCAGAAGGTAAGAGTTCACTTACAAATCAAGTTTTGGAGAAGAAAAATAAAATAAAATACTCAAATCTATCTCACAAATATATTTAATGCTCCTAACTCCTTTTTCTCTCCAAAATTTAATCGGTAACCACACTCTTAGTATCCAACTCTACCCAATTATTCTAGACATGTGTATGAGTGTATTTCATGTTAGAAAGAATCTTAGAAAAACTTTTGATAACAATAAGGATGTGGATCACCTATAAAAAAAATAAAAAAAAATAAAAAATAATATTTTAATTGACTTGTGACAAGAAATGAGACATATAATTTTTACTCCTAGATAATAGCCCCTAATAAAATCAATTGGATGAATCCCATAAAACCATTAAATAATATTGTTTTTATCAAATTTCTTGATTGACAAGAAAAATAATATATCACCCTATTTATCTTTTTATCCACAAAAAATACATATATTATAAGGTGATATTTTATTTATTAGTGATTGTTTTGTAGATAATATGTCTCATTTTCTTATAAGTAGGAAAATTAACAAAAGTAACTATATATATAAAAGAAACATTCCCCTTGTTTTAGACCACGTATATTTTAATTTAGGATAACCAAATAAAATGGGCATAGTAAGGAGATTATCCTCCAAAGTTGTTGGATCATGCAGCAGGAACACTTACAGTTGTTTCAATAAATCCGTAGATTCCAATTCGTCCTCTCTCACCCATGGAATCCATGTCTTTCAATGCCCCGTAACTCATATTCTTCATCTTGTTTCTACTTTCTAAGTTATTTAACTTTGAAACTATTACAACCATACAATACCATGTAAACTCTGTTCGTTGTTTGTGATAGGATGCTGTTGGAATTGTAGCAAAGCTTTCAGATTGTATTGCCACTAGGGGTGGCAATATTATAGCTGCTGATGTTTTTGTACCTCATAATAAACATGTCTTCTATTCCAGAACGTAATATTCTCACTCTCTCTTTGTCATTAGTGTACACACAACACAACACAATTCATATTATTGTTTCTTCATTGCAGTGATTTTGTTTTTGATCCTGTTAAATGGCCTCGGCTTCAAATGGACCAGGATTTCCTAAACCTTTCTATAACATTCAATGCCATGAGATCTGTTGTAAGGGTCCCAGCTTTGGATCCTAAATATAAGATTGCTGTTCTTGCATCAAAACAGGTATATATAGATACCTTGTTAGTGTTGTTCTGTTATCTATTTTATCTATACCTAGCTAGTAATACAAAGTTATAATATAGTATTTTTTAGTACATAAGGTAACAAACATTTATAATAACTTGGGTGGGGTTATACACTATTGTTCTAATAATGCAAAGTTACAAATGTTGGTTTTTGTTATTATATTGTTGCAGAACCATTGCTTGGTTGATACATTACATGGATGGCAGGATGGAAAACTCCCAGTAGATATTACTTGTGTGATTAGGTAAATTGTTAGATTACACCACTAAATTCATTTATGTTTCTTTTGTTTTATTGATTTCGGTATCTCTTTTCTGATCTTAATTTTGTCTTCTGTGATACTTATGACAGTAACCATGACAAGGATTCAAAAACCAATGTGATGCCTTTTCTTGAAAGGCACGGTATTCCTTATCATCATTTAAGCATAACAGCAGATAATAAAAGAGAAGGGGAAATATTGGAGCTGGTTAAGGATACTGATTTGTTAGTTCTTGCACGGTATATGCAGGTAAACAACTTTTTCGGAATTTCATGATCTCTGCATATTTACTATTGTTGTAATATATGTTAAGAGCAATTGATTCTAGTAATTGGTTTTATACTCTTGATTGAGACTTGGAAGAACTTGCTCTTCTATGCATCTAGAAATTATTAAAGTCTGAGTTTTATATATCATTATCATCTATTGTATATGTCAAGTAATATGTGATAGGTATTGATAATTGATAATCACCATTAAATTTAAGAGGAACATCAGTTTTAAACTCGTCCCTTGTAGTTTCCAAGAAACATTCGATATTCGTTTATTCGCGCAGATATTGTCGAGCAACTTTTTAAGAAGCTATGGGAAAGATATAATTAACATTCACCATGGTCTGTTGCCATCATTCAAGGGTGGCCATCCGGCTAAACAGGTGATCTTCCTGCATTTCATCGGTCAAACTTGAATGTTCTTCGCCATTTCTTCCTAACATTGTTTATGCATTTAATATGATAGATTATGTTGGCAGGCCTTTGATGCAGGTGTAAAATTAATTGGTGCAACAAGTCACTTTGTAACTGAAGGACTTGATGCTGGACCTATCATTGAACAAATGGTGAGCATAAGCTTTTTAACTAGTTTATCTTTTGTTAGCAAGTTAGTCAATTACTTGCTTCCTTTATAATGAGTTTCACTATAGGTTGATGTGATCTGTTTGGGGTGTTTTGCTTACCCTTTAACTTTCTTTGATGCTGGAGACTAAGATCTATTTGCCAGGGCAAGATTTCTGCAAAATATTGACTTTCTAAATTATGATCCAATTCACCCTAGTTTTTAGCCACCTAGAGTTACCAGAGTCATGGGCATGATATAAGATCTGTGCTGGTTGATCTTGCATTGTTAAAATATTTATTTATCTCTCAATTAAATGATACAAAACTTGCTCTTAAATTTGGTGTTTTCTTGTTCTAAAATAAAGGGTCAAATTTATTTTGGGTTAAGATCCATTAGGTGGCATCCACCCCATTTTCAATAGAAGTAATTGCTCTGCTTGAGAAAAGAAAAGTAATTGCTCCTGAACAATCTGTATAGCATATTTCTGGCTTCTAGTTCCTAGTAGATTAAGTTTCCAAGGTATATCCTAGTCATTAACAAGATTGTAGGATACAAGTTTTTACTTATATCCCAATATAGTAGTAAAATAAGCTTTCATAAATTGTGCTGACTCATGCTTTATCATATACTTAAATTAGTGGGTCTGTTTTTATCTCATTAGGCAAAATGGCTGAATTTTAATTGCAGGTTGAGAGAGTTTCCCATAGAGAAAACTTGCAGAGCTTTGTGCAGAAATCAGAGAACCTTGAGAAACAATGCCTATCAAAGGCCATCAGATCTTACTGTGAGCTTCGGGTATTGCCATTTGAAGAAAACAAAACTGTTGTATTTTGAGGTCAAACAGCAAATATAATGCGCTGAAATGGATGCAGATGTATGTGCATCCATCTATTTAACTGGATAACTTACATTATATTCCACTTACTTGCCAGAATGAGCATAAAAAATTAAAGTTCTCGATTGATTATGCCATGAAAACATTTTTGTTAAATTTGTGAAGCTGGTTCCCCATCTTCCTGGGTTCATGACTGTGATGATTAATCACTGTGACCACTGTATAAAATTCATGGCACTGTTGGTCTGTAACACACTAAACTCAGAAAACAAAAACCTTAAATTTGACTAATGTTCAATGTCTCATCCTATCAGGTCGCCTGTGCTTATTTCTATAGTATATGCACACACCAATAAAGAAAAGAGTTGTGATTTTTTCATATTTTTTAGAACAGTTAAATCACACTTAATACATTTGTATTTGTTTATTTATCACTTAACAACAGTTAGGTCATGCTTATTTATTTGTCCCAAATTATTTACAATTAATTATACCCTCTCACTTTTTCCAAAGTAAATATTCACTTCAGTTCCTTCTCAACATAAAATAGGCCAATTAAGAAGACTTCAAATATACCCCCAAGCCAATTAGAAGCTAATGATTTTAGACTTTATTAATAGGTATTAACAAACATGGAGCAACTTTTGTGATGGACATTATTGCTTTGCTTCTATATAGTAGTAGTGGTAGAGCATTCCTATGACTTCTTACCATATTAGCAAAATTTTGTGTCCTACTCTTTTTGGCATATATAATCTAAACAAATCCTTAGAAGGCTCTGTTTCTTAAACAGAATTGACTTGACCAAGTAGAAATTCACTTTATTGAGGTTCTCTAAAGCAAGTTAGTAAGGTTGTGTCTGCTTTTGTATCATCTACTAGATTTAAATCAAATTGCACTTTATCAAATCAATGTTAAATTCACTTTATAAAGACAGAGATATAGAATTTTCGCAATGCCAAAATCACAATGAGTTGGAGAAATATGGATTCATAGCTATTCAGAGTTTATACAGTTATAAGTTAAGAACACTTACGTGTATTATTTTGGAGAATGCTCCTCCAACATTCTTGCTTTTGGTCTTAATTTTGACGTGAAAAAAATGAGATAAATCTTCTATATTATTATATGCATGAAAGAACCCGGCATTACATGAATATTTGTTATGTCCAGATAGGTGTACCTGACATTTCTTGTTGAAAAAAATAGTGACATGTTTCAATAGCAATGCACCCAGAAAATAGTACAGCAACCTTATAAATGATGATAAGCAAATTCACAATAATCAAGCTTTAGCTCCATTAGGTAGGGTAGACTAATAATCAACAAATCCAATGTTATGATAAAATATTATGACGTTGTTCGAGATCTATATAATGACCCAATAAAGATGTGGCTGTTGTTTTATTGAATTTGCAACATAACAATATGCAAACCAGACTCAGGTGAACTTATTAGAAAATGAAATAGTATTTGAATAAAATGGCAACCACAAATATTTTATAAACTCAAATAGTTAATCAAACCTTACTCCTACAGTCAGTATTATACAGTCATTGATATTGTGCCAAGTTTGTGATGAATTGGATACCTGGGCTACGTGCCACTGCCTCTGATTTCTCATGCCAATTACCAAGTAGATTGAATAAAGATCAAGGTTTTTAAGAGAGTTCACGACATCACCTAGTAACATTTTTTGGTTCAAATTATTAACATTATAATCTGGTATCGTGCCCATATTGCTAGTGCAGGAACAAGGTTTCTATATAGAAACACACATTTCATTTATTTGGACTTGTCAATACTTTCTTCCAAGGGATTTTAACAAGAGGCTTTATCAAATCTACAAATAAGTTGCATTTGAAATCACTTTCATTGCATTTTGACTCCTCAAATCCAATATTGTGCATCCACTCATATTGACCGTACAGAAAATTTTCAACATGCAATAAGAAGTATCCTCGTCGCTGTTACCTAGGAATTAGGATATGACAACACAATTTGTATGAACAAACACATTGATTCCCACACCAAGGACCACATAATTTCTTCTAAAAAGGGAGCTTTCAGATTACAAATACCACAAATTGTTATGAGAGAAGAAATTATCCAACCAAATCACGATTAAGTTCTTCATCTAATGAAGTAATTGGTCTAATTAGTGCCAATGACAGTGTCCACCAGATTCACAAATATCAACTGTGTCGCGAACTATGCCACCTCCCTAGGGCCTCACCATAACGGATTCTATCCCCAGGTTTGACACAGAACTTGAACTCTTGTGATGAATCACCCCCATTAAACTCTTTTGAGATTGGAGCTTGGAAAACCAGCACAACTGTTGATCCCATGTTAAAAGCAGCTAGCTGGGGTTCAGGAAAAAAAAATGAACTACATTATGCCACATCTCTTTGATAAGTGCCATAAACAAAAAGGATCTGAAATTCAACAGCACCTCTACAATCTCTATTTCTTCCTTTTAATAAAATAGAATCAATTCATGCATTTTTAAAGTGTAGGGAGTTCTGGTACCCACCTTTTTTTTCTAGGGTTGTAAAGCATTTCATTGGCTATTATAGTTTTTTAATTTGCAACAGTGAACCAAGAATAGAAACTTTAGGAGACCATTAAATCACACTTCTAACCTCATCCCCTTTCTTGAGCATTCTACCAACACCTTCACATTCATAAACCCGTTCTTCAGGAGGCTCTGAATGTAGCAACTTCCTAGGCTTGTTTGTCTGGAGTTCAGGCTCGATGAAAAGCTGCAATGGTAAGTTGTTAATGAAAAAGCAAGTCAATGATAGGGTATTAGCAATTATAAATATAAACAAGTCATAATTGGGGTCAATAATTCAGGCAAGTTTCAATGAAGATTTCATTATCTTTAAAAAAAACATACAGTTTACCCTTGCAAGCTGATAGACATATGCAGTGTTCCAAATAGTGGCCATGGATATGGCCGGGTTTTCAGTTTTTGTAAGTATAGTTTTGGATTTTAACCAAAAAGTCAAAGGTAATTTTGGGTTTTACCCAAATAAGTTAAAACCCTAAATTTAAAAAGGGACCTTCATTCTCACATTTCTCTCCTCACACACACTCGCGGCCTCCATCATGACCCTGATTCTTATTATATCTTCATTCTGAGGAGAAAACCTCGGCAACTTTATTTTTTGATTTTTAGTTGTCAGTTAGTATCATTCATTTTAACTTCTTTGTGACATTATAGGATTTTATGAATTTTATTGAACCTTATGTTATTTATTGTTTATTGCCCTGCTGTGGTATTCTTATGTAGCTTATGTTTTTATTTGAATTTTTCTATATAAATTATATTTTAATTTTTTTTTGTCAACAGCCAACACTTCCACCCAGCGCCATCCTCTAAATTTGTAAATGCATGTAGATAAACCTTTCCCCACCACTTCCAATATATCCATTATAATGGACTTATGGGAAGTTGCTATGCTTTAAGAATGTTTACAGTAGAATTATTACAAAAAAGGAGATATGGAGTATAGATAAACCTCAATTGATCCAATATTTGTGGCACCAATTGCGGCAAGTGCCATAAAACCTTCCTGCCATAGACCTTCAAGAACAACCTGAAAATTTTAGAGACAGATTCAACAATGTAGTATTCAATAATAAAATGAAAAATGAAAGTTAATCACAGTTTTGCGGACCAAAGGGAAAATAAAAGCCTAAGTTATAAAAGACCAGTTTGATGAACTTATTATGAATAACTACTTGGTTAGTGTGTTTTTCGTCATAAATTTGTTCATCCTCTGGCATTCTCTGAGAAATAAACACAACAAATGGCCGAAAGAAAAAAAGGAAAATTCTAAGAGTGTATGGACTACTTGTACACGTAAAGAGAATGCCACTTCTGCCTGAAACTAAAACTCAGAATAATTTGATTATTATAAAGATATTAAAAAAGAACAAGAAAAGGTAATTCAGAGAAAGGGTGAATTGTATTTTCACAGGTGGAACAGCTTCTATTTCATTTTCCAGAAATAGATTTAGTCTCAACAACAGAAGCCTTCTGTATAAAGTATTGGAGTAACATGCCACTTTGGCATAACTGAAGTGGTCAAAATGGGGTGGAATTAAGGTACAAGTCTTATGTTCAATTTCTATGTGAATTGCCCCCTAAAAAGAGAAAAAGATTTATAGATCAACACAAGCATGAGGCCTCAAAAGGTAAAAGCTAATAGAAGATAGGCAAAGTACACTGACATTGCACACGGAAATCAAATATAAATTACCCGCTCATTCTCAATATAGAGGTTTCTAATTGTTCTTGTTGCACGTTCATTCAGTGGATAAAGACGGCCTGCAATAAACAGTAGAGTTTATTATGATTAAGTAATGCATTAGTTTTTCTTAAACTCATGGACCAGCGAAAATATAGGTACTATTAGATATGCTGAACTAATATGGAAAGGAATTCTCACCCCACATTCCTCATGGAAAGGTTTCTGTTATGACTTATGCTCAAAAGACTGGCCATTGGGTGAGAGAACAGCTTAAGTACCAGGTTGAGCATCTATCTTTTCACAATGTGGGGAATGAATGTTTCTATTTACTAATAACAAATCCTGGGAGTTAAGTGCAGGAAACAGTCTCTCGGCTTGTGGGGTATGGCAGCGTACATCTACCCTCCCCAAACCCCACGCTATGTAGGCGTGGGCCGCCATTTTTATATCCTAATTCCTAGGGGTTAAGTGATAAACTTGTAGACACACAACAAGTCAAAACATACTAACAAGAGTTTTTTCCTTGATTGTCAGACTGTTAAGACCTGCATAAAGATGAATTACCAGAAAAATGCCTGCGGACGAGAATGTTCCAGTCGGCTGGGGAATGCACCCGATGGTAATCTCCAGGCTTTAAGTAAACCACACAGTAAAAAAGGCCTCTCTGTGGGCTGCAATGGAGCAAAAAATAATTAGGATGTAAGCAATGCCGTGCATTACATTATAGCAGATACATTGGGTAGGTGGAGGTCAATGAGAAGCAACCATATGCATTCAAGGTGGAAAAAGTTACAATTTCAGTAATAGACCTAAGAAATACTGATATGAAATACAGCCTTCTGAACTATGCAAGCAGTTCAAGTGTTGAAATACAAATTTAAATGTTATATAGTTCAAACTTCAAAGCACTCTTATGTTTCCTTCATAATTTATAAAATGATAATATGAACAATACAGAAAGAGAAGCAACACTCTTTTCTTGAAAACATTGGACTTTGCTACATAAGTATACATCCTAGATGCTAGAGGGTACAAGATTCTGGTGTCTAGTCAGAAAGTTCCTTTTAAGCATGTTCTTGCTGCGTACCAAAATTTAATAAGAGCACATTCAAATTCTTTGACAGGAAAAGAATTGTCATCGTTCATTAAAAAGAAAAAGATAAATATATCGAAATGAGTTTTTTTAATTAAAAAGGCTTTAGGGTACATATTTAGTCAAACTGTACTGATTTCTATAGTTTACAACTAACTTGCAAAATAATACTTCTTTATTATTTGAAGTTCTTTTTATGGTGGACACTTGAACCAGTTAAAACTATTCTAAACCTATCTGAAATACTCAAATCATAGGTAAAGTTAAACATATTATGCATCATGATGGACTCGAGCTGAACAATTAAGAAATAATTTGAGTGGATAACCTTATAAATATATCAATTTGCAATTATCTTCAACAATCAGATCCTGTTTAGACACAAATGCTTACAACCATATGAAGTTACAGATTGGTAGCAGGAGGCAAATAGAAAATACAACATTAAATTACCGTGACAATGTAGGATCCCAGACTTTTGGGGAAGCTAATGAAACTCTCCACCATGATTTCTTGCTTTTCTCAGTAGTTGTTATTGATCCGCTATGCTCCTCTTGCACATTATCATCAGTTGTTGTTGGAAGGGAAGGGCTTGCACCCAGGAGAGAAAAAACAGAATATGAAAATCCTTTAACTTGTTCAATCATTGCCCCAGCTCCATTTAACTCCCCAAATCTTAAAACTGTACCATCCACAGGACTAACCTGTTGGAAAGTAAATATAGTCAAAAAGGTAATGTATCAACTAAAAATGGTACAAAAAAGTCATTTGAAATTTTTTCCAAGCAGATGTTACCAGTTACCAGACATTGTGGATCAGCATCAATAGGCCTGGAACCTTCTTTCAAAGTACGAACAAAAAAGTCCTTTAAAGAGGCATACTTGTCTAGAGATAAAGCAGCTTCCTCTAAATCTGAGATGTCAACAGGAATTAGGATAATATTTACACAAATACTACATCATAGTTCACCATGAACAAGTTCTGCCAGTTTCGTGACATGATGGGTATGGCAGCACATTGCAATGAAATGAAGAAAATATCAACTAAAAAACATCAAAGGAGAAACAATCATACTTGAATGGAATGCCCGACCCCAAGCTCTATAGACATGTGGCCTTAACCAAACAGGAATTTCCTGAAATTTTTTCCTAAATGTTATAGTAACATAATATGCATAATACACAAAACTGTAGGCAACATGAGGACCATAAATCACTTTCAAATTAATAGAGCCAGGCTTGAATAGATAAAATGAAGAGCAGAATATGCTTAACATATGCTGCAATATTCTATCACCCAGTACTGTGTTTTTATGATCACCAGTGCTGCAACAGCTACTCCGTTATTAATTAATTCCCCTCAATTTCTAATAACATTTTCATAAAAGAATCACTTTATTCTTCATTATGTTTCTGGTACTTATCATTACTCAGAATATTGTTTCTCCGTATTTTCACTACTTACCAGTAGCAAATAATGGAAATAGGGAACAAAATTGCAAAAAATAGAAATAAAATTACAGGATTTCTTACCATGCTTGTCAAGTATCCCCAGCATCTAGAAATTGAACGCAGAGGTAGCAATCTTAAAAATGAAGCCTGGTGTTTACAAGGCCATAACACATTTCAGAATTAAAACTAAACAAGTGCTAGTTACACACGCATACAAAAACAATTTAAGTGTTGTTCTTGTTCTTTCTTGTAGGCAGGGGCATAATAAGGGATAAATCATAAATTTAAAAATCATACCTTTACATCAGGTTGGAACTCAAACTCAACTCCTTTATCCCGTAACTCTTCAGTCTGCCACAAGGGAAAGCAAATTTATCTCATAAACATGTACCTAAACTACAAATTCAATTTCAGAAAACATAACCATTAAATCCAACATATGAAGCGAAACATATGAAAATTTTCCAGTATCATGTTTGAAAATACAGTTTAGTCTCACAGGAGCAGTAGTAATCTCTATCAGCAATGAAGTTGCTATGCCTTAAGTGTTGAAGACTTGGACATGAAATGACTACACAACCTCCCTTGAGTTTTGACTTACCTATCAAAAGCTACACTCAATTTAATTGTCATTAACATTAAGGGGTAGTATGTGTCATTACATTGACCTCATCAGGTGAGGAATATAATTAAGTTAAAGCTTGGGGAGGTGAATAACCGAAGACAATAAATATATCCTCGTACTTTTTTTTTCCTTTTCTACAAAAATATATTTCTAAAACCTAAAAAACAGTAATACACATGTCATAATTTTAAATTTTAATAGTCACGAGGTGATTTAGGAGATCCTTTATTCTCTTAGCTGAATATAACTCTCCATCATTGATCAATCACTCAATGACATAGATGATGCAATCGGATTCTGATAAACCTAAAGTAGCATGTAAGGCTTAGATAGAGGGAAGAAAAAGAGTACCAGTGATACTTGAACCAATCAGTTTAATGTGGAATAAGAGTTAAGAAAAGTTGACCTTTTTGTCTTGATACATTCGACGAGCATGGAGAGCACCGAGCATAAGTAACGTAGCCACAGTTGCGCCAGGTACAAGAAAAGAATCGCCTGCACACTCTCAAAAAAGCAGCAACAATAAGCTATAAGCTTAAGAACAATACAATCACAACACAAAATCGTTTTCAAAAAAAGAACTTACTTATATAAGTGTAGAAACAACTGACCTTGAAATTTTCCAGTACCGCCATTAAGAGAAGAAGGTCGAGCATTGGAGGTTTTAAACTTTTTGGTGAAGTGAGTGAAGGACCGAGTTTGATTGAAGAAACAAGTATGGTGAGGGAATAGAGTGAACCTATGCGAAAACCTATGTTTCATTTTTAATTGATTGTTTTGAGAATAAGCGATAACAACGGTGCGGTGCGGTGAGTTGTTTGATTCAACCACCGAATCACACCGCTATTTTACTTGCGACACTCTCTTCTCAGAGTTGAGAAACTATACAGCATTTTCAACCACACCTCAAAATTCTTTTCATTATCTAAGCGTTTGTTTATTGCGGAGAAACTGTCGGTTCTTTTTAGCATATAATAACAAGTGAATAAAGGGATGTACCAAAAAAAACTAGTGAACAAAGGGGTTGAGTTTTCGATTGATTATTACTTTATTAATTATTTATTGAGTTGGTCTTATTATTTATTGAGTTGGTATAAAACTAGTCAAAAAAATTAGTTATTTACTTAAATAAAGGTGAGGGAATACATTTTAGTAATACAAAAAAAAAATATTGAGATAAAACATTATTAATAATTCTATATGATATTCATGTTTTTATATTTAATATAAATAATAAATAGTGTTTCAAATTAAAAATCACTTAAATTGTATACTTACTCGCATTGTATTTTTTATTTAACATGTTTTGATTTTAATTTCGTGTGACGATACATATTTGGTGTGATATTGCTATACTTCATTATTATTAGAGAAAAATGTATGCATGATTATCTTTACATTCTAATTATTTCCTAAATAACTGATTTGTTCTGTTTTACAGTTTGATAAGATTTATGATGCTGATTTAAGACGAATGAAAGGAAATGGTGATGGCAGCGCTCAAGAGGCAAAGGAGCAGAAGAACATTTTGTGTTATGTTTTAGAATTTGTGCGTTTTAGTTTCTGCATATGTGCAACTTGGGTGTTCTTTGGGATTGTTAGGAACGACCCTCTATAAGGGAGACAACTATGTTAGTCGATTTCCGAACAAGGTTAGGCTTGCATTTGAGTCCTAATCATAGCTCCACCAAATTCTCACATTTTTTAACAACATACTGTATTTCTTACATTCTATGACTGCTATAAGATCGGAGCTAATTTTGGTCTATTGTTTTGTACAGAAATTTTTTTAGTTAATTTTTTTTAATACTCTTCAAAATATAAAATGATTTTTAAAGTCACCTATATTTTGAACTTGGTAATTGCAATTCGAAAAGAATAGAAATTACAATTCCAAGTCCACGCACATTCGAACACAAGAAAAAATAAACAAGCTTTTAATTTGACAACCAGAAACAGGCCTCTCCGAGAAGAAAAAAACACCCACAAGTAATAATAAAGCATATCCAAACATGCAGCATAATTAACTTCACTCACGATTTATAGAGATTTGACTGGCGTTCAAAACTAATTTCAAGTAAAAACAACAAACACTGTCTTCAAATAAGTATCCAGAGAATGCAGCAAAACAAAATAGTTGCAGCAAAATTAACGATAACGGCGAAGGGAGAGGGTGTTGTTTCTCTTCCAGGTAGCCCTGCGGGATGGACGATTCTTGTGGTACCGATGACCTTTGCCTCGTAAACCCCTGTTAGATTTACCAGCAGAGGTGAGACCACGCAGCTCCCTGTGTTTGTGCACTGGATTGACAAGCCAGTTGATTCTTGGATCATTTCTGATGGCAGCATGAGCAACATCCACCAGAATTATCTCAAAATATTTGTAAGTAGAATCCTGAAATAACCAATTAAGGTAAGAGAACAAACAAGCAATTCACAACTAGGTTATGATTTTGACAAGAGTAATATAGAACTATACCTCATTGACCCAGTATGAATTGAGGACCCGAAGTCCACCGAGCTTCCTCCCAGCTCGCTCCTCAGCAACTGACCTCTTTGATCGCTGAAACTTCAGCTGGGTAACTCCCTGATTTGTGGGTTTCCCGTAGACAATACCTTTGGGAACTGGTCTCTTTCTGCCACCTCTACGAACGCGCACACGGTAAACCACATAACCCTGCAATGTCATCATCACAATCATTACTAGACAATAACAAATGAGACAAAGGTGCAGCAACTCCACAAGAATGAAAAGGAGAATAATCCATGAGGAGGCTATGCAATTATACAGCTTATGCATTGACCAAAAGAAATTGTGACACATTCTCAGACAAATATTCATTCAAAACTGATGTAGATGAAATCCGAAAAGTAAAATACTGAAAATAGTGAATGTTTCACATCCCGAATCTCAGAAAGAATGGAGTTGCGAAGAAAAATCTGACAACTAATATGCCACTTTAAGCTAAAATAAAAGAATGAATATTTGAACAGAAACAATAAAACTGTAAGATAAACGACGCATTATTCACAATGAGAAAATGCATATAGGTACCAATAAAGTAAATTGAGGCAAAGATGAGAAAACTTCTTACCTGCTTAGCCTTATAGCCCAAGCGACGAGCTTTGTCGGGGCGAGTAGGCCTTGTCAGACGAACAATGGAAGGTTGCTGCCTGTACTCCCAGCACCTTACTCGCTGCAAGAATCGCATAACATCGGACTGCTTTTTGCGCCAGAGCTCAGAAACATACTTGTAGGCGCCTAATGCCAACCAAAACAACAAAATTTAGGTACACAAGATGCAAACAAGCTACCTAATAAACAATAACAAGTTGTCTGACATTAAACAACGTGTTTACATTATCAAAATCAAACAGGAACAGAAAGAATGATATTCACACAACACAACTGGGCTCACTCCAAAGACCAAGTGTACAATACATCAGATCTGAATAATAAACTCCCAATTCTTACAAAATAGAAATAAATAGGTTCAAAAGTAATAAAAGGTTCATTTTTATTGAAGAGCATTAATATATCTAACCACAAGCACAACCAACACAGATGAGGTAGTATATAAAATAAAATGAAAAGTCACAACAATGGACCAGTAAAGAAAGCACATTCCGAAAATAAATCCTTAAATAAATCTTTTGATGCAAGATAACTGGGAAGCATAAAAATACTGAAAAGTGGGGCACTAAAAACAAATCTCAGTGCTATTTCGGTAGAGATTGAAGATCTCATATTTTAGCTTTTCACACTAAAACCCCGAACCGTCTGAAGAAAACAAAAAAAAAATAACAATGGAGCAAGAGAGTTAGCTAATATTTTATGTCCTCCGACCGTAAACCAAAATGACTTTTCAGATGAATCGAGGGTTTCCTTCCATTTTTTGATATACAAACTATTATGCGTAAAAATTAAATCTACAAATAAATAAGAAACAATAATTCATAAACAAAATGAAGATAAAATTAAAACGAATACAATGATTGATGAAACAACAAGTATGAAAACAGAATAGGATATGAAATTTGAAGATACGGAGTAGAAGAGAGTACCCATTTCGCAACCACGCCAATTCAGAGAAAGCTAGGGTTTGTGATTATTAGTCGTAGATTTTATAGATACGCCACTACTTAATGGGCTTCTCGTGTTGATATTCATGTTTTGGGCTGGGCCACAAACTTGTGGAACTCTAATTTCATTTCATAAATAAAAAAAGGCTACATTGCAGTTCAAATCCTATATATTTCTAGTGGTTAGATATATTTTCTTCTGTACCAAAAAAAATGATGTATTTTATGTGATGTGTTACAATAATATAATATTATAGGAAAAATATATATGCATAGATAGTATAAGATACTTTTACTCAATCAGTTTATTATTCATATTTTATCATCATTTATCATTAAATAAAACTAATAAGAATAAATAGTAATTATATATTAATCTTTATATTGTTGGTGTATAGATATTACACTCTAAGTAAATATTAATTGAAATGGAAACAAAAGGAATTTGTCCCACACGTACTCAATTTATTCTATTTTCTAATAATTCTATATAATCAATTTTTTATATATAATGAATAATATAGTTTTAAAAACTCATACTATAATATAATGATTATCATATTGCTATTTATTCCCTTTTAGCGCATAAAAAGAGGGACGTGGGGATGGATCTTAGATAAAGGTGATTAGGATCGACCAAATTCGATGATTCAGTTTGATCAGATTCGAATATAGTCGGGTTCTGTTTGATTTATAGTCGAGTTCAGGTTTAAAAATTAAATTCGAATAATATTTAGGGTTGGGAAATGGATAAGCATGCCCAACTCGACTCATATCATGGTTACTTATTAATCATGTTTGTATGTTATCTATTAAATTAAGTATAAGGTAATGACATCTTTTTGCTCTAAAGTAACCTTGATTTTTTATTTTTTCACCATATATATGTGTTTTAACAAAAAAATCTATATATTTCGTATGTCAAATTATGTATTTATGATAATAAATAATATTGAGAAGATTTTACTTAAATTGATAGACATTATACTTAATCGGATATATGATTTAGTTTGGGTTCAAAGATCGACTCGGTCGACATTTGAGGTCGAGTTAACTTTAGGTCTAGGATCGGGTTTGGATTCAAAAGAAATAACACAACCAATATTTATGATCAAATAAGAGACAAGTCATATTTGGGTGAATTTGACTCATATTCATCCCTAATATGTGTATCTCATGTTTCCCATTTATGTTATTATTATCTCATTAACTGGGCGAAAAGACCATTGTATATAAGACAATTTATGATATTATTTGATTAACTTATCAAATTCTCCTTGTCATTCATGATTGATTCAAAAAGCTAAAATTTAGTGATTCATGATATGAAATGATCTTAAGTATTTACTTATGTCTTGTTAAATTTATATTTCATATATTTAACTTTTTTTTTACTTATACAAGAGACATGCTTCTAAAGTTTGCCTCATGTTTCTAACATATAATTTTTAATTTATCATTTAGTACTTGAAAAATACATACAAGACCAATATTAACAATTACTTCCAAATGTTATCATGGCAATAAAAAAATCTGATCAGACTCCATCTTATATTCTTAGACTAATATTAACCTTATTATTAGTGGCGGATCTTGATTAAAAATCTAGAGGGGGCAACAATATTTAATTATAATTTACGATTAAAATTAATTCAATAAATAAAATATAAAAAACATATATAATTATTTTGAAGTTTCAAAATAACATAATAATTATCAATAACCTGAAATTAATCAATTTTTTTATGCTTAGACATTTTACGTTTTTAGGTAATTTCATTAACCTGAAATTAATCATATAATTAATCATTAGAAAATCAAATTATTAGAGAATCTGAGTGTGGCTATAAAAAACATTGTGTTTGTCATAACAAAAATGCTAAATGTATCAACAATGTCAATAATTATGCCCCAATATGGAGTAATGAGATTGCAATATTAATCATCAATTGAGGAAATATGAATATAACATACAGAAAATATTGGTGAAAAAACGCACCTGCAAATTATTGTTGTTATGGACTGTTTCTGTACAGCTTTTGCTATAGCATGAATAGTGATGAATATTAAGTAGGATAGTGAGATGTTGGTTCTATATTGTGTTGTTGTGTGAATACTGAATAGAATAATGATAAAAGTGATAATGTGTGGCTTTTGTGTGCCGTCCAAAATAAGAAATTAGAATTTAATTTAAACACCCAAGTTTAGGTCAAACATATTTTAATAATATTACTTATTTTCTAATTTTTTAAAAAATTTCAGGGGCAGTTGCCCCACCTGTCCCTAGGAACCTCTGCCTCCGCTTATTATCCATATTCTTGAATTTTGGAATGTAGCCAATCCATCATTCTTATCTAGAGCATTCTACAATACTTTTTTAGACACTTTATTATACATATTTTCTATCAATAAAAATCATGTTTACAACCTTTGCCACATAAAACCAAATTGGATTTCATTAATTTGCTTGTTAACATTCGCTCATTACCAATTCCAATAACTTCATATTATAGTTCACGGTCTTAATCCTTTATATTTTTCCTACTATTGTATATCTTATTTGTTCTTATAAATATGGATTAAAGTACTTATCTTCCACTCACCTGGTACTTGTTTATATATGGTCCAACTATTTTATTATTTTTTATCTTTTTCAAAATTCACCCCAACTATGGTATTTTACATTAAAATGTATAAATTTGATTATCATCTTTAGTGTTTACTCTATCAGAATGTAAAAAATTATGTTCATCAGTAAAAAAATTATAAAAAACATTCTTCGATTTTCCTTAATATATTTGTCACAATTTTTTTTATCTTCATCTTTAATGTATTTCATGTAGTCTAAGTCCCTTATTTTTTTTCCATAACCTTTATAAGCATATAAATATTTCTTTGCCCTCCATTGCTAGTTTGGTACCAGCAATACGTGTAACTCATCATACTCTTAAGATATACTGAACAAATTATATAAATATCATGATAAAACCAATATATTAGAATGAAAGTGATTTAGCACATTAACAAGAAATGTTCAAATTGAGAATTATACAAGTGAAAAGAAATATAAATTGAATGATCTAATATCCAAAAAAATTCGTGCCACGAGATTATGATAGAAAATTCGACACCAAATAAAGTCAACGTATATCAATTATTTTCATGTCTACTATTACAAAAATGTAGTAACTCATGAATGTTCACCATGAAATCAAATCCCTACTATATTTCCGTAGCCCAAACTTATTATTCTTGAGTATAGATTTATTCACGCTTCTAAATCATAGGCGATTTTCTAACACCAGAGACCAACTTATAATCCTCTAGAGTCTAGCGTTACGAAGTTGTTGCTTAAGCAGGGGTTGAACATACTGATGAAAGCCATCAGGAATGACTGTATCATTCAGAGGATCCTTCCATGCCGCTTCATACAACTTCGGATACACATTTCCATCGTAGCGCCCAAGAATCGAACCAAGGTAATGATCAGTGTGATTAAATGCATCAACAAGGGCAATCGCATTAGGACGAATCTAACCACACATAAAGTCAACAGTCTAAATGAGTAAATGTAATTACATAAGTTAAACAAACAACTACCAAGGATAGGAAATAGTGTAGGACAAACCTGGGAATACAAGGACCTAAGTTGCTCATTGGCAAGTGATCCTTGTTTTGGAGTAATGCAGTCTGTTGAAAGAAAATCACCAATATGCTTATGAAGGAGAAACAGAGCATAAATGCTGCACAGAACTTGTAATTGTTGTTTCACTCCTTTTCCCGGTATGTCTTGTTGCAACTTCTCGATAAATCTAAAAGGAACAACAGAGTTAGACATATATATATATATATATCTAATCTCTTAAATTAACAACAAAGATGAACAATTTTCTTGGGCTCATTTCATGAAGTTTATATGGCCAACATTCCCCACTTGATAGATCACAAACAAATGACTTGCAAAAAAAACTCACTTGGAGACAACAATTAGCTGGCAATGAGCAGTTGCTGCCTCAATTAGATCAGCTGAGAGTTCTTGAAAACCTGACATAAAAGAAGAACTGTTAGTATTTAGCATAACAATATCTAATGAGAATAAATTATCCACTACTATAAGGAGATTAGTTAGAGCAACCGGTTGTTCTGAACGAAATAAAAACATTCTTACTTGGTTCTTTAACCAAAGGAAAGTGAGGAGAGAGAGGTAGATATGTGAGAAAAAAGTAAATGTTGTGAGACCCAAATAAGAATAAGAATGATGTTTGTCATTATGGAGAAAAAGTAGATGTTGTTCTTATTTCATGGGAAGTTATAATAAATTATAAAATAATGTGTAGAACCCAAATAAGAATGAATTGTTGTTCTCCATTGGAGATGCTCTTATCTCCTTCAGGCAATAAACTCATGACATACAAAAATATTTAATCTTTCTCTACAAAAATATTTCTAAAACTAAACAAAACAGTACACACATCATACTTTTATTGGCTAGAGGAGATAAATTATCGTTTGTTACGAAGAGATACTTTATTCTCATATCTAATACAAAACAACATAGAATCTAATACTACATCATGCAAGAAGCCAGAAGTTGTGACTTAAACAAGATTGAATTACCATCCTCGGGATTATTGAACTTGCTAAGGTTTTGAGCACAAGCCATGGACATCCTAGCAGCCCTTGCTTCAAATGCTTCCACCACGACATTAGGCTTCAACCAATCCTCAGCTGCATGGAATAAAAAATATAAAATCAAAACTGACAAAGACATGCATATTTATTAATATTAACTAAAATTATATTTTATTTGGAAGTCAAGAGATTGATATGGTTAAAGTTCTTCATATATTCCCCAATTTCACTATACCTCTTAGAACATCAGAATGATATTGCATCAGCTGTTCTGCTCGACCCAGATAAGCTGTAGTACCAACAGGCTTATTTCCAGAATTCAGCTGAGAAATAGCCTTCATGAGATACCTTGCCACCTGCGTAAGATGTTCCATAAGTTGATAAAGTAATAAAGATATTGTTCATGCTAAACCTCCAAATCAAACTGCACTACGATATATAATATGGGGCACATACATGATACATGTACAAAAAACATGTCATAAGACATACGTAAAGCACGGAGATAATAAATAGCCATTTGGAAAAGAATAATGTTGGTGATTTTACTTATTTCAGTTCATTTAGAACTTTCTTCTTTCGTGTGGTCATCAGATATTAGAGTAACAAACAACAATAATCAAGCATTAGTCTTACTAGGTGGGGTTGACTATATGTATTAAATAATGCAATAATGATCTGGCATAGATCATGTCATTTCATAACATATTAGAATGACAATTCCAAAATTTAAAAATAAACAAATAAAAACTTTCCATTGTATTCGACTAACATTCAGCACAATAAATTTGAAGGTTTTAATGTAGGTGTTTTGAAGACAAACATTTAAAATACAAATAAAATCATAGCCATCCACAAACGAGCAATGTGATGTAATGTACTTCCAATCCAATTTGTAGAAGAGAAAGAATTCAGCAGTATTAAATAATAATAAACTATTTGACTATGTTATATTTGATATTAAGCAAACCTGTAAAAGCAACACAACGTTGTCTCCTTCATATGTGCAGGCAGGAATATAGACTGCAAATAACTCTGGGAGACCACTACTACAAAGATAACCATGGCCACCACATAGTTTACGGCATTCTTCAATTCCGTCCTTCAAATTAAAATGAATTAAAGATTTAGAGTTAGATAGTGAAGACCATGATTAGGATGCAGTAGAAGTATAATAGCACTTAATTAGCGCTAATGACAACATTAGAAACACTTGCCACATTAATTAAATGATATCTAATGCAGTGTTATAATTAATTAATTCAACAACCAAGACCAATTGGTGAAGAAACAAGGAAGTAAAAACATACAGCAGCAACTGAAGTAGTCAAGGATTTAAGCCCTGCAGTGCATGCATGAGCCTCAGGTAATGTAGAAAAATCTTTGGCTTGCAATCTCTCCATGACATCCGTGTAAAGCCATTTCAACCACTCACCAGCAAATCTGAAAGCATATGCAGAAGCTAACAAAGGGAAAAGCCTAGCTTGCTGGGTTTTGTAATCAATCACCTGAATGAAAACATAACACATTAACCTTAGAATGACAACAATTTAAAACAGCCTACCAAATTTTACTTTGATTGGTGAATGGATTAAAATACACTTACAGTGGCAAACAATTTGAGTAAAAGATGAGGAGAAAACAGATAATTGTCAACGTATATGTTAGTAAAACTCAACCATGCCTGAGTCTAGATAATGGTCAACAACAAAAGAGTGAAGAAAATTGGCATATTTCTCCATTCTATCATTCAATTCTCGTTCAATCAATTTACATATTATAATTATTTTTTAAAGAAACAAAGATTTTCATGTTCAAGTATGAATGAAATAACAATGCTCCAACAAGCAGCAATAATGCATGAACAGAGGTTTTAAGCTTACTTGTGTTTCAGGACTTCCATTTTGTGACCCAAACTGTCTTCGAACAGCACTATATCTTGTAGCAATGCAAACTGCTCGTGACAAAGCAACTGATGCATCGAAAACAATTATTTGTCTCACATATACCATAGTACCATAAACGAGTTGCCTTGGAACACTGGAGTGCACATACTTTCCTTCTCTTGTAACCTGTGATACCCTAGTAGATTAAGAAAAAACAGAAGAGTCATCCCTGAGTCTATTAACATAAACTGACGAACACATTGTGCAGTTTAGAATGATTACAAAAGTCAGATCACTACACGCTCGCCTTATTACAGATCCTCCTTTCCCCTCACCAAAGGGTGATGACCTCTACACATGAACACAACCTTATATTTGTTTCTGTTTTGTGGTCGGAAATTACCCATTCCTAACCATTTACCAATTTACATAATCTAAAAGAAATCCTATTAATAATTACATTAAACAGAAAATATCACAAATAATGATGGGGTAGTTTCAGTATTCAACAATTTTTAAGTAATAAAATATTCACCAGAAAGCAATTTTGTTGTATTGGATATGGAAGCTCTATGTGCCAAGACAATGCTCTTAAGTGGTATACAAAATACCTTCAGCAATCCAACTTAGTTACTCATGGAAGACATGTTAAACATTGTTGTTATTAAACTTGTCACTTCAAAGTCGGATTCAGTCTCCCAAACCGTGATACGATTTGAATCCAATGTCCTCCCTTGTGTTTTAACCTTATCACTTCAATCCTAAAGATTGTTTTTATAAGCAATTTGATCCCAAAGATTATTCATGTATTAGACCAGGATTATGTGGTTATCCTTTGGTGACACTATAAATGGGACAAATACATAGCAAAATAGAACTACCTCATTAACATTTGATTCCTTGGAATTCGGACATGATCAAATCTTAGAAGCCCATTATCCATGGAGTTATATGCTGCACTTCCAAATTTCATCCCAATATCACCAATAGTTATGCCAGGAAGTGGTAGATGATCATCCAGGCTCCTCAGCTGGGCAATGAAACCTTCAAATTGGACATATATATAGTTAATTGATTTATGTCCATAGAAAATACAGGCTATTTGGTTGATCAAATTCAGAATTTACCATGCACTCCATAATCTTTATCATTAATAATTAGACGGGCATAAACAACTGCATGTGTAGATATTTTACCCAAGCCACCAGGCCACCACTGTGTAAAATAGCACCAAATGAGCATGTGATAAAATCTAGATATCTTTATTACAGGTATACACATTGAAGGCCTAAAAAGTAAAAAGTATAACTATTTTTCCTCACCTGTGCTTGTGAAGCATTCAGTGAAATTGTGAGATTCTAGAATATTGATCTCAAAACACATCCTAAAATACTAGTAAAGCATCTAAAAAGTCAATATCCCATTTTACTCACTTTGCTGGAAGTCAATGTGGGGCTATTAAGAACAAACTCGTCTGTTTTGACATCAAATGTCGCAGTTGTTTCTAGCCCTTGAACATTAGAACCATGTCCAAGTTCAGTTTGGGCATAGCAACCAATTATTTGCATCTTATTCGCTAAAGGCAACCATTGTTGCTGCTGCTCGTCAGTGCCTTGTCCTTTAATAGCAGGCACAAACATTCCCTACAAATGAATTTAATAACTTGATTTTAGTAACTGTAGATGAAGCAACATCCAATAAATAATGTCATGTGAAAATACTAGGTGAACTTTATTCTTTGACCTTTATAGCTTACACACACATTATATCCCTTTGAAGTCGTTAATCCATAGTCCAATGTATCCATATGTTTATGTACAAATAGGAAAACATGGAAGATGAGAAGGAAACAAAGGCAAGAAATTGAATTATACCCAATGAAGATCCGTAAAAGAAGGTTGGTCCATAAAGGTTCTAAGCTTTAAAGCTTCCTCCTCTGTACATTAATAAACATATAAAATTATGAAGTACTATAAATATTAATGTAAAAGGCCATTGCAGCTGTCGATAGAATGATTGAAGAATAAAACAATCTACGAAACGAAATGCAAACTGAACTAAGAGCAGAAGGCTCACCATTAAGACCGAGCTCGTTGATCCTTTTCCATCCATGAGCTGCTTTCCTCAAAGTGTTCTTAAATAACTCCTTTCTACCAAGAGAGGTTACATGATCCTTTTTGAACTCCTATAATAATAACAGTAAACAAAAAATTCAATCCACCAAGGTTGCAGGTTTTTAAAAAAGCCATAATCATCATCAATATCCAAACTCCCATAACATGGAAAATGCAAGAAACAGTAGCTACATCACAATATTGTACATATTCAGGTTGTATTTTACAGTGATTCGTAAAACGTTATACCAACCGTTAAAATGTTATCCTGAAATTCAAAGTGAAGTACACATATAATATATCAATTAGGTAAGCGGTTCATGTGGTACTACGTAAAATTAAGGTTGAAATTTGTGCATATAAATTCAATTTTAAGAAAAATGAAAGTAAATGCATGAATGGTTTATTATGCATAGATAGAATATAGATAAGTAATAGCATTGAAAGTGTTGAAGCAAAATGAAGAAGGAAAGAATAATTTACTGGATCACTTGCAACAAGGCGAGAAATTCGGTCGGAGAGTTCATAAGCATGACGAGAACCAGCCCAAACAATTTTCATGTCATCAACATCGAACTGTGCCTTGTTCCTCTCATCGGCTAAGTGATCCACACCTTCCATTTTCGATGTATGAAAATTCAACAATGGTTTTCTTGTTTGAAGAGTGAAGATTGTGTTGTGCCTTTTGTATGCAACAAACACCAACGTGGACGGTGTCAATTAAATTAAAGCTTGTTCCCAATTGTGTTTTGAATTGTTCTTATCGCGTTTTCAACGTGGAAAATACGAGGTTTGACTCTTTTTCCTATCTTTCATTTTGAGTGTTGACAGACAAGACACTTTTGACAAGGAGGTAATCTAGTAAGGATATTATGCACACAATTTAGAGCTACCTAATAATTTCGGGAAAAAATTAATATAATAAAATATTTTTATCATTAAGAATATAAGAAAAAGAAAAACTTATTTGAGAGAGAATCTTGTTTGTCTTATTTATTTATTGTGTTACTTATTTACTCAATAAGAAAATAGAAAAAAATATATACATGTAGTAACGAAATTATATTATTACTATATTATTAATTATTCATATCAATAGGCCAATTGTATTACAATAAGCAAATATTTGCAAAATAAATAGTAAAAAATAATTTAAAAAATAATTACACATGTATTACATTAGCAGGTGAGCTAAAAACTACTAATAAAATAAATATAAACATTCATCAGTATTTTTAATCACCAGCAAAATTTACAGGAGTACGAGCACGTGAACAATGGAGCAAACTAAATCTTCATGGCTGAGCGGGAGAATTTTTCTTAGAACACTTGTTTACTTTATAGGTGTCATGCAAGAGAATTTTCAAACATATTGTATTGTGTTCTAATCATTTTTACCTAATATTTTGCAGTGTAATCTTATAACAATCTTAAGATATTATTTATATGAAAATTAAAAGGCTTTTAATATTAATTTATCAGATCACTTTTTAAATTTCTAAGCCTCCTACTATTGAATTGTAACATGTAGGTATACAATGGTACAAAACTGCATATTATATATAAAGAAACATATTTAATAATTATCATGTATGTATACCTTATATAATTATTAATTAACAAATTGAAATAACTCCCAATTTTAAGATTAAATAAAAAATGTATAATTAATAAAATGCATATTTGATATTTGTGTATTTACTTTGAGCAAATACTCGGCTAAAATTATAAGGTGTGCTTTGGTGCCATATACACTATATATTATATTTATATTTTTTGATGATTTGAAATGAAATATATATAATGATATTTTTTTATCTTTTTTGAATGGAAATTTTCTATACTCACTGTTATATGTAATTAAGTAAATTCAACATATTAAGTTTTTCAACATAAATATATATTATTTTCTTGGAATTTAACCACATAACATTGACACGTTTTTTAGGAATTTCCTTACCTAACCTTTTCTATAAACAATTTTAAAAAAATGATTTGAAATCAATTTATTTACCTAACCATTTTTGTAGTTCTAAACTTTTTTTATGTTATTGTTATTAGTATGGTACCAAACATCAAAGCGGTCAAAATATTATACAACCATTGATAAAGTAATTAAATCATTTCTCTGTTAAATTGGACAAATATATATATATATATATAAAACAGAAAATTCAAATAAGTAGATACTAGAATTTATAATTTATGTATCTACTAAAAGTTTTCATAGATAAACAACTTTAATAAATCAAAAATCTAAACTCAAAAAAGAGATATCAATCCATAAAGTATTTGTCTCACTTAACAAACTCAAAACATAAAATATTCATAAGTTCACAACCTAGTTTACAGAACATATTATAAATTTGGAACATATTATTGATTGCTCTATTGTTTCACTATTGACATTCACTAATTACTAAATTACCTATATTGAATATGAAAATGATATTGATAATTTCAATACATATTTTAGTAAAAAATATATCATTTTTATATGGTAATCAATCAATTAAATTTATATTAATAAGTATACATTACCTTGAATATTAAAAATGAATAGGATATACATAAATTTCTCTGAATCAAAATCATACTCACAATTCACTTCTACTTAATTACATGAGCCCACATTATTTATTACACATTTGTTTGGGTGAACTGCACATATATGATGTCAGAAGATTATGCACTTTTGAGATTCATAATTTTGAGTCTTCCCACCAGAATCAAATATGTTATATTATACTTCATGTCATTTCACGTGTTAAAATATTGGGATTATTGAAATAGAAAAAACAATAATTTAAAACTTAAAAAGTTACAATTTTTTGCTAATGAAGTGACACATAATATAAATGCATATGATTTCATCCCCTCTAATAATAATTTTCCGATACTGTTGTCTTCATCCTTAAGAAATTTAACACATTTTGATTATATTATTATTATTATTATTATAATATAATACATATGTTAGATGTAAAACAAGGATAGCTATGTCTTGTTGGAAGCATTATCCAATGAGAATGACATGAGATATATTTATATATGTTATCATTTATGATTAAATTTTAATTGAAATTAAATTTTTAATGTGTTAGCAATATTTTATTGACTATCTCCAAATACATATATCTTCACATAAGTCTTTATTTTTTCAATCACAGTTATTATTCGTCTGATTGCGGACACGCAATAGCAATTAATTAACGGATCATAGCTCATGGTATAAATTATAAAACTATAAATTAGCTCATTTGCACAAACTGGAAAAATTAATATCTCAACAGCAGAATAAATCAAATCAAAGCGTATTATAAAACTAGGCCCAACCACTTCAAACATAAATTAGATATGTAACTAGTATATGTTTTTTATCTAACCAGTTTTGCATCAAAATTAAATTAATTTGGTCGATTTGGTCGATTAAGCCTAAAATTAGTGATTTAGATGGTCAAACTGTTGGACTGTCCGAGTCAATCATTTTATTTTAAAACAATCAAAATAATATCATTTTTAGATGAAAAAACTTTTAACTTATTTGTAATTATATTTGTATAGCAAAACTTTTGTTGTTTAAATAAAATTTAAAGTTATATACACTATTATTGCAATTAAAGCATAATACATAGTTATTTGTTCAATGTTTTCTACTTATTCGTGACATCTTATAATACTAAAATTTGAAATATAGAGTTATATGTCAACGATTCAACCATTAACGTATTGATTCAACCAGTGGCTCAATCTCTAACCGAATCATTAATCGGTTCGAGTTTAATAACACTCATCAAATTTTAAAGATTGCTAAAGACAAATAAAAAAATTTAGGTTGTAAGAAATGTTAGAAATTAATATATTAATTGTCCGATCTATTAAATCAATATTTTATGGAATGATCATAATGGTGAAGAATTTAAAGAATAAAGTAAATGAAGTTGTGCCTTCGAATCCTTAAAGTGATTAAAATCATACATAAAAAAACTAAGGTTTTATTATTCAATAGCCCAATAACACAAATTTGAGACCCATAAAGCGATAAAAATATTAAAATGACACAAAACAAGGACATAATTATGGAGATCTAGGTGCAAAAAAACTGGGTATTTTATTTTAACTCAATAATTTCATACTATATATAACTCATTACTTTAATCCCTTATAATTTGTCCAGTATAAATATGGATTAAAATATTTCTATTTATATGTGGTCCAAGTGTTTTTCATCATCTATCATTTCACTATAACTCTCCAATTCCATGTTAAAATGTATAATTTTAATCCTCATCTTTAATTCATAGAAGATAGAACATCATAATGCAAATATTAATATCTATTATTGAAAATAGTCTATTCATCTCTGATATATTTGTCCTTCACCAAAAGGTTACAATCTTCATTTTAATGCATTTCACTTGATAGAAGTCTCTTGATTTTCTTTTCACACCTTTTGTAAACCTATAAAGATTTCTTTCTCCCCCTAGGGGTACCCAACAATATATGTAACTCTCATAATCTTTAAGATATATTGATCAACATACATAAAGATCATCATAAAGCTAGTATATTAGAATGAAAGTGATAGTGAATAAATAACATATGAACAAGAAATGTTGAAGTTGAGAAAATAATTGTAAATTGAGCGAAGTAACATCCGACTTTCTATTAATGAAGAGGATCCTAATCCTAAATTATAATCCTCTAGAGTCTACCGTGATGAAGTGGTTGCTTAAGCATCGGTTGAACATACTCATGAAAGCCATCTGGAATACTTGTATCATTTAGAGGATCCTTCCATGCCTCTTCATACAACTTTGGATATACATTTCCATCATAGCGCCCAAGAACCGAACTAAGGAAATGATCCGTGTAATTAAATGCATCAACAAGCGCAATCGCATTAGGCCGAACCTAACCACACATAAAGTAAACAATCTAAATAGGTAAATGTAATCAAATAAGTTTAACAAACAACTACCAAGGATAGGAAATAGTGTGGGACAAACCTGGGAATACAAGGACCTAAGTTGCTCATTGGCAAGATATCCTTGTTTTGGAGTAATGCAGTCTGTTGAAAGAAAATCACCAATATGCTTATGAAGGAGAAACAGAGCATAAATGCTGCGTAGAACTCCTAATTGTTCTTTCACTCCTTTTCCGGGTATGTCTTGTTGCAACTTCTCGATAAATCTAAAAGGAACAACTGAGTTAGACATATATATCTCTAATCTCTTGTATTAATAACAAAGATGAACATTTTGCTTGGGCTCATTTCATAAAAAAAAAGAGGGGATACAAATGTGTGTCTCTAGGAATGTTTACTACGAAAATGTAATGTTATTGAAAATTGAGATGCCATCATGAAGTTTATATGGCTAACATTCCCCAGTTCATAGTTCACAAACAAGTGACTTGCAAAAAAAAAACTCACTTGGAAACAATAATTAGTTGGCAATGAGCAGTTGCTGCCTCAACTAGATCGGCTGAGAGTTCTTGAAAACCTGCCATAAAAATATCTTAGTATTTAGCATAACAATATCTAATGTTGCAAAAATTATAACAATATCTATACAAACACAATGTTCACATGAGATAAAATTTTAAGGCAAAACAACATAGAATCTAATACTACATCATGCAAGAAGCCAGAAGTGGTGACTTAAACAAGATTGAATTACCATCCTCGGGATTGTTGAACTTGCTAAGGTTTTGAGCACAAGCCATGGACATCCTAGCAGCCCTTGCTTCAAATGCTTCCACCACGACATTAGGCTTCAACCAATCCTCAGCTGCATGGAATAAAAAATATAAAATCAAAACTGACAAAGACATGCATATTTATTAATATTAACTAAAATTATATTTTATTTGGAAGTCAAGAGATTGATATGGTTAAAGTTCTTCATATATTCCCCAATTTCACTATACCTCTTAGAACATCAGAATGATATTGCATCAGCTGTTCTGCTCGACCCAGATAAGCTGTAGTACCAACGGGCTTATTTCCAGATTTCAGCTGAGAAATAGTCTTCATGAGATACCTTGCCACCTGTGTAAGATTTTCCATAAGTTGACGTCATAAAGCACAAAGAGTTAATAAATAGCCACAGGGGAAATTAACATTGATGATTTTACTTATTTTAGTTTTTTTAGAACTTTTTTCCTTCATGTGTCAAGCCTTAGTTCCACCAGGTGGGGGTGGCTACATGCATCAAACGACGCAACCATACACAATAATCTATGCTATTTTATAACATAATTAGACTGACTTTTTTAAAATTTAAATAATAAATAAATAAAAACTTTCCATTGTATTCTCCTCACATTTAACACAACAAATTGGATAGTTTTAATATAGGTGTTTTGTTAAAACATTTCAAATACAAATCAAATTTTAGACATCTACAGATGAGTCAGGTGATGTAATGTACTTTCGATCCAATTTATAGAAGAGAAAGAACTCCTTAATACTAAATAGTAATAAACTATTTCACTATACTATACGTGATATTAAACAAACCTGTAAAAGCATCACAACATTGTCTCCTTCATATGTGCAGGCAGGAATATAGACTGCAGATAACTCTGGAAGACCACTACTAGTAAGATAACCATGGCCACCACATAGTTTACGGCACTCTTCAATTCCATCCTTCAAATTAAAATGAATTAAAGATTCAGAGTTAGGAAGTGAAGACCATAATTAGGATACAGTAAAAGGACAATAGCACTAATGCCAACATTAGAAATAATTGCATCATTAATTAAATGATATCTAATGCAGTGTTATAATTAATTAATTCAACAACCAAGACCAATTGGTGAAGTAAAGATGGAAGTAAAAAGTAAAAACATACAGCAGCTACTGAAGTAGTTATGGATTTCAGCCCTGCAGTGCATGCGTGAGCCTCGGGTAATGTAGAAAAATCTTTAGCTTCCAATCTTTGCAACAGATCCTTGTAAAAACTATTCAACCATTCACTAACAAATCTGATAGCATAAGCAGATGCTAACAAAGGAAAAAGCCTAGCTTGCTGGGTTTTGTAATCAATCACCTGAATGGAAACCAAACACATAAAAGTAAGACGCATTAATCTTAGAATGACAACAATGTAAAACCAGACAACCAATTTTTACTTCGATTGATCGATGGATCAAAATCACACTAAATTAGCAAACAATTTCAGCAAAAGATGAGAAAACAGATAATCATTAACACACATGTTAGTAAAAGTCAATTGTATCATATCATCAATTGGCATATTTCTCAACTGTAACAACAAAAGAGTACAAAAAATTGGCATATTTCTGAATTGTATCATATTATCTTTCAATTCTGGTTGCACCAATCTACACATTATTATTAATTTTTCAAAGAAACAAAGATTGTTAGTTGCAAGTCTGAAATCTGAAAGAAATAACAATTCTCCAAGTCTTCAACAAGTAGCAATCATACATGAATAGAGGTTTTAAGCTTACTTGCGTTTCAGGACTTCCATTATGTGACCCAAACTGTCTTCGAACAGCACTATATCTTGTAGAAATGCAAACTGCTCTTGACAAAGCAATTGATGCATCAAAAACAATTTTTTGTCTCACATATACCATAGTGCCGTAGGAGAGTTGCCTTGGAACATTGGAGGGCACATACTTTCCTTCTCTTGTAACCTGCGATAACCTAGTAGATTATGAAAAACAGAAAAGTCATCCCTTAGTGTATATGCTCGCCTTATTATAGATCTTCCCTTTCCCCTCACTAAGGAATAAGGATCCTCTCCAATACAGGAGAAGGAAGTTCTTGTTTTTTCCTTTTGTTTTTAATGACAAAAGTATTATTTCATTGTAATTAAGTGGATAAATATACCATAGTAGGTTATATTTGTCTTTGTTTTTGAAGCACATGTCTCTCTACTAATGAAGAGGATCCTTACTCGGTGTGATGACCTCTAAACATGGAAACAAGTCACCAACTTATAACCATGTTTATGTTTTGTGGCTGGAAACTTCTTAACCATTCCTAACCAATGACCAATTTAAATAATCTAAAAGGAATCCTTTTAATAATTACATTCAACAGAAAATATCACAAATATTGATGGGGTAGTTTCATTATTCAACTATTTTTAACTATTAAAATATTCACTGGAAAGCAATTTTGTTGTACTAGATCTGGAAGTTCCAAGTGCCAAAACAATGCTCTTATGTCGTAGACAAAATAGAAGATACCTTCAGCAATCCAACTTACATTACTCATGGGAGACAATATAAAAACTGTTGTTATTAAAGTAGGTTTGAGTTTCCCGTGGTTCGATTTGATTTCAATGTGCCGCCTTGTATTTTAAACTTGTCACTTCAATTCTGAAGAATTTTTTAGTTAAGCACCTTGATCCCAAAGATTATTCATGCATTAGACCAGGGTTATTAGATTTTTCCCTTAGTGACACTAGAAATGGGACAAATAAATAACAAAATAGAACTACCTCATCAACATTTGATTCCTTGGAATTCGCACATGATCAAATATTAGAGAACCATTATCCATGGTGTTATATGCTCCACTTCCATATTTCATCCCAATATCACCAATAGTTATGCCAGGAAGTGTTAGATGATCATCCAAGCTCCTCAGTTGGACAAGGAAACCTTCAAAATGGATATATATATATATATAGTTAATTAATTTAAGTCCAAGGAAAATACAGGTTATTTGGTTGATATATAAGATTCAGAAGTTACCATGCACTCCATAGTCTTTGTCATCAATAATTAGACGGGCATGAGCGAGTGCATGTGTAGCTATTTTACCCAAGCCACCAGGCCACCACTGTGTAAAATAGCACCAAATGAGAATGAGATAAAAATCCACATACCCTTTATTACAGGTATAAACATTGAAAGACTAATGAGTATAACTGTTTTTCCCTGGCTCTGTAGGTGAATGCTTTCAGTGACATTGTGAGATTCTAGAATATTGATCACAAAACACATCCTAAAAGACTAGTAAAGCATCTAAAAAAGTCAATATCCCATTTTACTCACTTTGGTAGCAGTCAATGTCGGGCTATTAAGAACAAACTCGTCTGTTTTGGGATCAAATGTTGCAGTTGTTTCTAGCCCTCTGACATTGGAACCATGACCAAGTTCAGTTTGGGTATAGGAACCAATTATTTTCATCTTATTCGCTAAAGGCAACCATTGTTTTTGCTGCTCCTCAGTGGCTTGTGCTTTAATAGCAGGTATAAACATTTCCTACAAAAATAATTAATAACTTGAGTTTAGTAACTGGTAATAAACATCCAATAAATAATTCCAAGTGAAAATAGTAGGTGAACTTTATTCTTCAACCGTTATACCCACGGGGGTATGCGGTATGCAATACACTAGTCATCAAATACATTATATATTAGGGAACTTATTATTTTTAATCAAACCCAATTGCTAAAAAGACCCATTTCGATTTCAGGGTTTCATTTCCTCCTTCTCCCCTCTATATGTTTACTTTGTAAGGACTATCAGTCTCCTACTCATGTGTATTTGGAGTTGAAGTGTTAAAGCTATTACTACTTAAAACCTAGGAATGAGGAAGATGGCGTCTTCAATAGTAATTCGCTTGGGACTGAGTATCAATATATGAATTGGGGTATATCGGTTCGCCGCAAATGAGTACTTGTAAACTATTAGTTTGCAGTTCTCCAACAAAACCAGCGAATCTTGTTTCTATGGTGTACACACATTATACTCCTTTGAAGCCCTTAATCCATAGTCCAATTTATCCATATATTTTTGTACAGGTAAAGTAAAACATCGAAGATGAAAGAAAATGAACCAGGGACATGAAATTGAATTATACCCAATGAACATCCATAAAAGAAAATTCGTCAATGAAGATTCTAAGCGCCGCAGCTTCCTTCTCTGCACATTAATACAACATATAAAGTTATGAAGTGCGATAAATATTAATGTAAAATAACACTGATTTAAGAATAAGAAGGGTCACCATTAAGACCGAGTTCTTTGATCCTTTTCCATGCATGAGTTGCTTTCCTCAAAGATGCTTTAAATAACTCCTTTCTACTAAGCAAGGGTCTATTATCCTTTCTGAACACCTAAAATAATAATAATAAATAAATAAAATAACTCAATCCACCAAGGTTGCAGGTTCTTGAAGAAGCCATAATCATCATCAATATCCAAATTCCAACTAATAAGAGGAAAATGCAAGAAACAGTAACTTGTTGTGACCTAATTTTAACTGGCAAAATCCCCAATAAAATAACTTGATAAAAAAAGATTTGTTTACAATAGGGTGAGAATAGGAATATATATAAGGATTTAATATTTATATATTGACACAATATAAACGTCCGACAATATTAGTTAATCATTCATATGTTAGTTAACATTAAACAATGTGTAAATTTTATTAAAATAATGCGTCAATTTTAAATTTACTATACAATAAAAACAAATTAGTATGATAAAAAAAATATTTTAATGAGATTTTATTCAAACAAAAATAGCAGTCGAAGAAATTTTTTGTTTAGAAATATAATTTGAAGAGGTTTTAATGACTTGATGTGGTTTATTGACTAAATACAATCTAAAGTCTACTCACCTCCTAATTTTTTGATTTCCTTTGTAATAAAAATGATATTTAAACATCACTTAATTGAATCCATAATGATAAATATTATTTTAAAATAATTTCTCCTTAATATTTTTTGTTTTATTTTTAAAATAAAAAAAGTTTTAAGTAACTTAATAAATATTTATTAGCCTAACAATTGAGAGATTCCATTTTTATATAATAATACATGTGAATTTTTTTTTTTTTGGTTTCCCACAAGTATCGCACTGGAGGCAATCCTGTCCGAACCGGGCACATCCACAGGTAAGTGAGGCTAACTCTTCCAACGGACATTTTTTCCATCCACAAGACTCGAACCCGGGTTCTTGCTTAAGGGGAATCAAACATGTACCACTTAAACCAACGCTCGTTGGTTGTGATGTGATTCTTGTTTGATCTTCGTTTTTTAATAGCAAAACATAAAAAATCATTCCAATCACTTGGCTTTATCAAATTTAAATAATTATTTTTTATTTACATGTAGGTTATGCAATAGTTTTTTTTGCCGTTTTTATAAAGCCTACGTGAGATTTTTATTAACAAAAAGTAGTTTGGATACCTTTAAGTTTAAAGATGAATTAATATGAATATCAAGATAATATTTTACGGCATTATAAAAAAAATGTTGAGATCTTTCTTGATATTTTGGAAGTAATCTTATAAGATTATTCAATTACATATTTAACTCTAAAAATAATAAATTATTTAAACTGATTTGAGGCATTAATGATAGAGATTTCCTTTTGTTTTCAATATCTCTCAAAATTCTTCCTATAAATATAGGTCTTGAGCACATGAGAAACGCAAGAAAAATGTACACACCAAAAGAAAGAGAGACACTCAAACATAGAAAAAGATACAAGTCCCAAAAGCAAGAAAAGACACAAAGAAGTAGGAGGAATGACATCAAAAACCCTTGTAAAGCATATTCGATAGTTTAGTAATTCTCTCCTCTACCAGTTTTTTCTTGATTCCATCAATTTTTTGCTCAGATGGAACATACATCTTCTAATCCTTAGACCACTTACTTTCGTATAATAATGAATATAACATTTCTTAAACAATCCTAAAATCACTTACTTTCATATAATAGGTAACTGGTTCATGTGTTACTACGTAAAATTAGATAATTATATAATTATAGTTGAAATTTTGTGCATATAATTTGAATTTATAAAAATATATATTCACTTACGGTGTATAAATTTTTACACACATGATACATATTTATTACAATTTTAAGAAAAAGAAAATAAATGCATGAATGCTTTATTAAGCATTGAGGGGATATTGATAAGTATTAGCATTGGAAATGTTGAAGCAAATTGCATAAGGAAAGAATAATTTACTGGATCATTGGCAACAAGACGAGAAAATCGGTGAAAGAGTTCATAAGCATCACGAGAACCAGCCCAAACAGCTTTCATGACAGCAACATCGAACTGTGCCTTGTTCCTCTCATGAGCTAAGTGATCCACACCTTCCATTTTCAATATATCAAATTCAATCCAAGAATGGCTCTTTTGTTTGAAGAGTGTCCTACTTTTTTATGCTCAACAAAAACTAAGGTGGACGGTAGCAATTAAATTAAAGCAATTCCCAATTTTGTTTTGGAAAATATAAAGCTTTCACTATTTAAGAAAATATATATGTAGTGATAACTAATAGCATTGGAAATGTTGAATCAAATTCAAGAAGAAAATAATAATTTATTAGATCATTGGGAACAATGGGATAAATCCAGTGACATAGTTCATAAGCATGATGAGAACTGACCGAATAAATTTTCATGACACCAAGATTGAACTATGCCTTGTTCCTCTCTTTGGCTAAGTGATCTTCACCTTTCATTTTCAATACATCAAATTTAATCCAACAATGTCTTTCTTGTTTGAAGAGTGTCATGCCTTTTTTATGCTTAACAAAATCTTAAGATGGACGGTAACAATTGAGTTAAAACGCTTCTCAATTTTGTTTTAGAAAATGGCTTTCACTCTTAAATTTCAATTGATTTATAAATACATTTGTTTCTAATTATAACATGTTGTATATATTTTTATACAAGTTTTTTCTCTTAAATTAAAGGATTTAATGTATATATACTGACAGTGTGAGTGTTTTTTACATTGTGAGCAGATAATCCATTATTGATTGGTTAACTACTTTTGATTCTCAAACCAAAGTAATACAAATCAATGATGGATAATATGTTGATTGTATAAAAAACTTTATTAAAATGTGGTAAGAGTCATTAAAAGAAAGCTTCTTGATGAATCAAGAAGTGTATAAAATTAATATTATCTTTAAATGAATTGAATTGATTGTATAAGAAGTAAGTCAATATGACTTATTTATACAAGAAAAAAAAAAAGCATGTAAAACAAGTAACTAACATAAACCTAACTTGCTAATTCTTAACTCTCTAACGAACGATCATCTTCCAAAATAACTTCTCATATATTTTTAATAAATTTTACAACGTAAATACATATATTTTAAACACTAAATTAAATTATATTTTTTATTCAAATTAGTTAAGAATCAAACAGTACAAGGTATGCGTCACGTTTTTAATGAGAATAGTAATTAAGATAGTATTTCTTATTCATTAATAACATGTCTATATTTCAACATAGTGCTAATGTGGTGATATAATGGTTTAACATGTGTGTCACTGATCAAAATAATGTTGTGAGGACGGAAGTTGAGTGTGATAATTGACCACACTTAAATTTGACTTTAGTTTTCGGTTATGTATTATTAATGTAAATATTTATATACAATATATATATCATATACAAGTTATTTGTATTTATTTATTTTGAAGAATAAATGATGATAAAACATAATTATTGAATAATAGAATAATATTATATAAATTCATTTAATATTAGTATATATATTTTTCTCATATTCAATATGTCTAAATTAATGGAACAGATGGAAAACATATATTTGAAGACGTGTTAGATAACATATATGCATTATTATTCATGAAATTAGTATATGTATTTTATTTTAGAGTAAATACTTATTTTGGTCTCATATTTTTTTTTTATCAATTTAATCTCTAATAATTTTAATATGAACCCGCATTAATCCTTCCATCTATACTTATCATTTAACGTGAATGGTGTAGTCTATATGTACGTTAACGGCTAACTTAATGAAACATTTTCTGTCCACGTAAATGTGTCTAACATGTCATGGTACAACATGCAAATCATATTTTTTTTTCTTTTTAAAAAAAATTAAAATGACATCGTTTTGGGTTAAAATTTTCTAAAATAAGTTTGACTATAAATGATGAAATTTCTTCTTCGATCCCTATTCTCTCATCCATTATCCCCAAATCTTAGCAGTTCTCTAGAACCAAAACCAGACCAGAAAAGTTTTTAAATTCCTCAATTCTCTAATATTGTTGTATTTATTGGTGATGAAGGCTTCGAAAGCGATCAACAATCCTGTGCCCCATCCATAGTACCCGACCCTCTCCGTATTAATGCTGGCCATGGGTCTCATCCTAACTGCCTTTTTCTTCATGTGAGAACTTCTCGATCTCAATTTCTCATGATTTGTATCACCAATGAGAGAAAAGTTAAAGAGAAATGAGAAGTTTCTCCTATTTTGGTTGAGAGATAAGAAAGAAGAAAAGAATAAAAAAAGTAAATGAGCCCAACAAGTTTCTTTCTCTCCCTTTATGAGAAGAGATAAAAGTACTTTAACAATATGTCAATAATATTGTTTTATGTCAAAATGAGAAGAGAAATAGAAATCACCAAAGTTTGGTAGATAGCTTGCTTTTTTTTCTTTCCAATAATGAATTTTTCAACAGGCAAATTTTGTTTTATGTTCTTCAATTTTCTTTTATACTGGTTTCTTTCAATAGGGAAGTTGTGAAGTAATTTACTTATATTACTGAATACACTCACCTTAATTATTAAATACAAATGTGATATTTCATTGCACGGAGAGGAAAAGAAAGAGAATTGTATTTTGGAGGGAAAGAAAGAGAAATGGAAGATTTGGGAGTCATTTTACAAATGTATTTTATGACTCTCAAGCCTTCCATATCTCTTCCTCCCCCAAATTCAATCCCCAAACTAACCCTTGAGTCATAGAAAATTGGAAAAATATTTGCAATTTAGAGGCTTGGATATGAAATATTTAAGTGCCAAAAGCAAGAGCTACATTTTTTTGGGAACTAGGTACAAAATGAAAAGCATCACAGAAGTATGTAAAAAAAATGACAATACTGTGTGCTAGAAATCTCCCATGCTCTGCAATAACTGCCCTTCTTTATGATGGCAATTCCTTGTGGACCCATGAATCTTTCTGCTTATAATTGTTGCCATTAAGAAAAGACATATACTGGAGCCTATAACTGCATCCACAATATAAACAAATATTCACGGAAGTTAATCATTACTGTTAGAACTTTAAAAATTATGTGATATAAAAACTACTCATATCATATTTGAACGGGTCCAATCCAATTTTGCACTAAAAAATCTAATCAGTAGAAGGAACCTGAATACAATTTACCTATATAACGTGCTTTGTGAGAATCTCTTGTCTGGGCTAGTGTTTTGTTGTCTTCAGATTCAGGCAAGTCCCAAGTTAATCGAAGACCAAGACTGTTGTCTGAGACATAAGGGCTATATTCAAAAGGAATAGCTACGGTTTTAACTATCTCACAAGAACTTGGTACATAAAGTGCAGGATCAACTGTGTAAACATGATAAGTTGAACCACTTAAACATGGAACCTCTATGAAACGAGGAGAAAGGTTGGTAGAGCAATTGAGGTATGAAAAGTTTTTCAGAAAGTAATAAAATTTGAAAGGGGTATGAGAGAGATCAAGGTTCATAAAGACTCCTTGGGAACAATTTCTTGGGTCAAGAAGATCAATTTTTTTGGTGTCATAGGAAATGGACTTAACTACTAAATCACCATAAGATGGAAAATGGATAGTGGTGATGTTATCTTTGCAAAGAAGCTCAAAACCAGGAAGTGCCTCATATTGGGTTTGCTGTCCTTTTATCTGAAATGGATAGTGGATATCAGGACCAGTACCACAGAATTCTGTTGCTTGGAAATTTGCACAGTTCACCTTAATGATAGAGCTTTGGAAGGTGATAACCAAGAAGAGGATGAAGAAGATGAATGTACCCATCACTTAGAATGTAGAAGCTGCAAGATCAATGCTATGAAGGAAATAAAACTTGTAAGGTCCTCTTGTTTTCAACTAGCTATATCATTGGTGGGGGATGGAGACCAAGAATATTCAAAGTAAACCAAGACTTGGTCTTCTTAGTTAAGAAGTTTCAGCCGCCTGAAAGCAATTTGCATAAAGAACTAAAAGACTTAGGTTTCTTGCAGGCTTCAACTAACTTTGGGTCATAAAGACTTTGGGTAGGAGACAAAAGTAACCAATTTGTAAAGGAACAGTAAGAATAAATATTATTAGACTAGTATGCTAAGAGCCTTTTACCAGTCTCATAATTATCTGGACATAGGAAGTGTGTAGAAATAATGTGTAGTTTGTGATCCTTTACCAGTTATAATTTTTTCTAACTTATTCCCTTATCTATATATCTGTATAAATAAATAAATAAAGTAAGATGAATATAACCAAGAACAAAACATCTCTCATCTGAGTCATGGAAATTGATTGTCCCAACTAGTATCTCACTTCAAATTCTAAGCTAATCAGAATGTTTCATTTTATTACTTTTTGCTTAAGAATGTTTTTATCCACATGTTAATATATGATTGGCTTAGAACAAGAATGAGACATCGCATCCCCATTTGACACCAGGGTCTAAACTTCAATGTTGACTTGGACAGCTCCTTGCTGACCCGGTCGTCTTTAACAATCCCAACTAAATGTCTCTAGCTTATTTGCTTGACACTTGAAATAGTCCTCTATGCAAAAATTAGATTCAAATTTTGTCTCCTTCACGTCTTTTAAATTAGAATTAAAAAACAAAGAATGTGGGTTAGTTGCGGGATAAAAAACAAGGACAAAACTTAGTCAAGGAGATAAACAGAGGAGACGTGCAAAATTAATATAAGGATTTAATGATAAATCTTACAACTAAATAAATAACAGGTCCCATTTCTCCATACTTATAAAGAGTCTATCTTAACGAAAGTTGCCGCTACAAAAGCAAACTAGAGCATCCACCTTTGCGTGATACTCGATTGATGCTAGGCCAATTCACGAGAGAGGCTAAAAACCTTCATTAGCAAAGGAACCACCCAATACGATTTAATAGTAAACTTTACCTGAAGATTTCTCTTTCTACTGGTAAGCAATGTTATATAACTCATCTCCACATCAATTTGAGAAAGGTTTTATATAATGTTTAATTGGGTTTAATTTTTCACTCATCATATATAATTAATAATTATTTATAAATATATAATTATAAATAAAAACAAATAATTATATATAATTATATTGAGTAAAAATTCTTTTATGAGAGTCTAATATTAAGCTATTGATGCAAATCTTAATATGTGGCATGAAAAAAATCAACAGTCCAGATTTTAATTCTTTTTAATAAATATAAAAAAAATCAATGTTATATAACTCATATAGGAATATTCGTAATCGAAAAGGTTGAATCGCTCGTTCAATTAAAATTGCAAAACAAGATCCTTTCTAAACTTGGTTGGTGATCAAACCCTCACGTCATGGAGAGTACTGGACAAAACAAAAGAGAATTAATATGGTTTGATAATTAAACTCATTTATATACAATGAAATAATAATTTTGTGATTAAAAAAAGAATTACCATTAGAGAGGATCTTCATAGCCATAATGAACCACATGATGGCACCGAATGAAATTAATTTAAAAGTGAACATACAATACTTTATAATGAAGTTGTAAGCATGCTTTCATAGTCCCATCAAACTCTTACATAGACTTTGTCTATATTAGTATGGAAGCAAATATTTGGTGCAAGCACAACGTCTTATTTAAAACATATGCACATGAAGATTCAAATCACAACTTATATGCACCGATCTGAAGATGAAGCCAAGACAGCTTCTAGTTTCCACCTCAAACACACAACTTGTTGAGTACTCATGTTCTCCAAAGCCATATTCCATACCATGCACTGAACATGGAAAAAAATAAGGCATAAAATGCTGCAAGATGGTGCTAAAACATCTTAACAGTCATCCAAGTCCTTGCCAACTATTTATTCAAGGGAGGTAGTTTTATCCAGCTTAGTCACTGACTCACTGTACATGTATACAATTTGTAACACTAAAAATCTTAGTCACTGTATCCAATAAATGATGAATATGTAAAGTGATATTTTTAATACTATTTGTAGCATATTTATAATAAAAATATTTTTAATCATATATGTACTTTTTCAAAAGTTTTGTATGTTGGAAATTCCTTATGATTGGTGAAATACCAATCCTAGGATCTTGAATTTAATGATTCTCACACAACAATTTATGAATTAAAGGGTGCAGTGTCATACCTGAATCCATGTTCCTGGATGTGCTCCTTTGATCCACGTTTCTGAAAGAGATGTGGTATGATGGCCTTCCTCAACCAAATCCCTGATTCCTCTTAGGACTTGCGTTTTCACTCTGATGGGGAGAGAAGAAAACTGAATATGATTTGGTATATTGGGGACCATAACCTTCCTGATGTGTTAACCTATAGGGTTCCCATTATCCCCTATGGGTTAACCTGGTGGGTATCCACCCATTAGGCTCATATCCTTTATAACCTTTTACAAATCTAAGGGGTGTCACTAATTAGATCACTTATAATGTAACCCCGAAAATAAATAGCTAATATCATTGTATCAAATATATGATGCTCACCTTAATTAGAAATTTATAATTTCTAACAATCTTCCACTTGAGCTTCATATCTTCATGATACAATTATATCACAGGTTCTTTAGGCGCGCATCCGTATGCTATTTACGTTTAGACTAAGGGGTGTCACTAATTAGATCACTTGTAATGTAACCCGAAAATAACTAGCTAATATCATTGTATCAAATATATGATGCTCACCTTAATTAGAAATTTATAATTTCTAACAATCTTCCACTTGAGCTTCATATCTTCATGATACAATTATATCACAGGTTCTTTAGGCGCGCATCTGTATGCTATTTACG
>NC_032014.1:2557648-2558180 GCF_001865875.1 Lupinus angustifolius | reverse complement strand
ATGAAATACTTTAGGTATCAACCCCTTAGTCAGTGGATCAGCTAGCATAAAATTTGTCCCTATATGTTCTATGGAAACTTGTCCATTTTGAACACTTTCTTTAACAACAAGAAACTTTATGTCAATGAATTTTGACTTTGTAGAACTCCTATTGTTGTTGGAGTAAAGAACCGCGGACTTGTTGTCACAATAAACCCTCAATGGTCTTTCAATACCATCGACCACACGTAAGCCAGTGACAAAATTCCGCAACCATATGCCATGGTCTGATGTTTCAAAACAAGCCATGAACTCTGCAGCCATGGTTGACGGAGCTATAAGCGTCTGTTTCGCAGACTTCCAAGAGATAGCACCTCCAGCCAATACAAACACATATCCAGTGGTGGAATATCTACTGTCTAGACATCCAGCAAAATTAGAGTCAGAATACCCAATGATCTCCAAATTCTCAAACCTCCGATAAGTGAGCATGTATTCCTTTGTTCTCTTCAAGTAACGCATAACACGTTTGACTGCCTTCCAATGATGCATT